>NW_011484894.1:0-553 GCF_000754665.1 Bison bison bison | reverse complement strand
AACTCCTGGAGTTTATTCAAATTCATGTCCATTGAGTCTACAATGCCATCCAACCATCTCATCCTCTGTTATCCCCTTCTCTTCTCGCCTTCAATCTTTTCCAGCATCAGGGTCTTTTCAAATGAGTCAGCTCTTTGAATCAGGTGTCCAAAGTATTGGAGTTTCAGCTTCAACATCGGTCCTTCCAATGAACACTTAGGGCTGATTTCCTTTAAGATGGACTGGTTTGATCTTCTTGCAGTCCAAGGGACTCTCAAGAGCATTCTCCAAAAGCATCAATTCTTTGGTGCTCAGCTTTCTTTATAGTCCAACTCTCACATCCATACATGAGTACTGGAAAAACCATAGCCTTGACTAGATGGACCTTTGTTGGCAAAGTAATGTCTCTGCTTTTCAATATGCTATCTAGGTTGGTCATAACTTTCCTTCCAAGGAGTAAGCGTCTTTTAATTTCATGGCTGCAGTCACCATCTGAAGTGATATTGGAGCCAAAAAAAATAAAGTCTGACACTGTTTCCACTGTTTCCCCATCTATTTCCCATGAAGTGATGGG
>NW_011484893.1:34991-35772 GCF_000754665.1 Bison bison bison | reverse complement strand
GGAAAACAACTTCATCTCTGAGTCTTAATGTCCCCACCTATAAAGCCAAGATAATCATAAAATAGCTCTATGAAGTAGATTCTAAGGATTCAATGAAGTCTTTCTCTTAGAGACTTCCCTTAACACACTGCCATGCACAGACATTGTGAAATCAATATAACAGAAATGCTAGAGAGCTTTATATTCTTAGGACAGAATCTACACTGTAATTAACTTTCATTTTATAAACAATAATGTTCCTAGTAAATCTAATGGCCTCATTATTGTGTGAGATATAATAGCCTCATTACTTTTTCACTACATCAGGATTCACTGGGCCAGGCACTTGGATGGGTCTTGAGGGGAAATAAGACAGAAACACATAGAACTTACTCTCACAGTGCTTAGTTTTGCTAGGGTATCAAGTAAAAAGAAAATGGTCACAGAGCATATTAGAAATTGGTACAATTTTCACCCCATTCTTTATCCCAAATTACTCCTTTGAATCGTGGGGACTGAAAGACTGGGAACTACATTTCCCGGATTTCCTCGCCAGAAGGCTTCAAGATAGTTTTGCCAGTCTGAACCACAACTTGACACTTGTATGGCAGAAGAGAAGCAGAAGCCAAGCTACCCTTTCTCTGAAGCCACAGGCAGACACCTGGGCCTCAAACATATTGAAGATTGGATAGCTGCCTGTAGGCATTTCCACAGGGGCTGGAGGAAGCACAAGCTGGAATCAAGATTGTCGGGAGAAATATCAATAATCTCAGATATGCAGATGACACCACCCTTATGGCAG
>NW_011484893.1:31342-31656 GCF_000754665.1 Bison bison bison | reverse complement strand
AGAGAATTCCATGGACAGAAGAACCTGGCAGGGCTACAGTCCATGGGGTCACAAAGAGGCAGACACAATTGGGCAACTAACAGTTGTCAAGAAAAGGCTCAACCTTCCCTGATACTAAAAGTAATAGAGTAGAAGACTTAGCTGTGAAATGGAAAAAGGAACAAAACTTTTTTTTTTCATTTGAACATGCAGATGAAGTCATGTCTATAGAAAAAATCAACTTCAGGGCTTTAACTTCATGATCCAAGTAAATTTTTTTCTTACTGTAGTTAAGGTTATTTTTCTGTCACAAACTAAAGAACTCCAACTACATG
>NW_011484893.1:30158-30900 GCF_000754665.1 Bison bison bison | reverse complement strand
TCAACCAGTGCTGGTAAAGGCTGATTGGCACAATACAAATTATCCCAGAGAAAGGTTAAATACAATAGTAAAATGGCACAGCAGGGTGCCAAGTGCTCTGAATAGGAAGAAAACAGGTACATCAGAAAGACAGTATCAAAGAGAAATGACTGAGGGAGCAGTGGGTCCATGTGTGCTCACGATTTATCAGCACTGGACTTGGCAGGATCTAGATGCAAGCTGAGTCAGGTAATAAAAGTCTAGTAGTTGTCTGAAGCTCCCTCAAAACATTATAGAGCTCACACTGTTAGCTTCTTCCCATTGGATGGTTGTCATTACAATGATTTTTATATAGTCTGTCTGTTCCCAATTCACCTAAGGAGCCCATGAAGAATGAGAACACTTTTTCACTATTACAGCAACTAAATGGAATCACCATGAATGCTAATTAGTAGGATACTGGAATTTCTTCTCTACATTCACCACATTATTTTTTCTGATCAAATCTTCCTCTTTTGCATGCTGGGCTCCTATTGATTCCATTTCAGCAATGTGTAATCCTCAAGAAACTTATTTTGTCCTTATTTGGTAATTTTTCAGATTGTTCTAGATCTGTTTTGAGCTAAAAATCAAGAGATGTTGAACCACAAATTTCTAAGAATATCCAGGCACAACTGTGTGCATGTTCCAATGCAGGACAGAAACCAGGAACTCAGTGCTAAAAACAGTCACTCCATTTTATCTCAATTAACAGGAGATCCTG
>NW_011484893.1:24394-28455 GCF_000754665.1 Bison bison bison | reverse complement strand
CCCATGGACTGTAGCCTGCCAGGCTCCTCTGTCCATGGGGATTCTCCAGGCAAGCATACTGGAGTGGGTAGCCATGCTCTCCTCCAGGGGATCTTCCCAACCCAGGGATCGAATCCAGGTCTCCTGCATTGCAGGCAGAGTCTTTACTGTCTGAGCCACCAGGAAAGCCTAAGTTTTGGGTGGAATGCCATTTCCTACTCCAAGGGATCTTCCTGACCCAGGAATCAAACCTGAGTCTCCTGTATTGACAGGCAGATTCTTTTAACCACTGAGCCACCTGGGAAGCACCATTTGACAATGCCTATCTTCAAAAGGAATGGAGAAGTATAGACTGATCATGAACCTAGAAGGAAGAGAAACGAAATCTTTATGGAATAGCTTTAATGACTATTAGGGCTTCCCTGGTGGCTCAGATGGTAAAGAAACTGTCTGTGGTGTGGGAGATCCAGGTTTGGTCTCTGGGTCGGGAAGATCCCTTGGAGAAGGAAATGGCAACCCCCTCCAGTATTCTTGCCTGGAGAATTCCATGTACACAGGAGTCTAGTGGGCTACAGTCCATGGGGCCATAAAGAGTCAGACACTACTGAGTGACTAGCACTTTAATGACTATTATAGAGACAAATTTTGTTCTGCATCACTTATATATATTAATTTCTAACTTACCTAATTATATTTTAAGATCAAACATACATAACTGCCATGACATTGGAGATCTTCTCCCCTGACAGTTAAGTAAGCATTCAATATTTCTCTCATGGTTTAAGATCACATTGGAATCAACAAGACAAAACCTGTCAGGTCAGGTGGGCCATATAATGTAACAATTACAGCCAAACCACTGGTGAATTTTAGATCTCATATTTCCCTGTAGACAAAGAAAATTATGTCTAATTAAAACTCTGAAAAATTTATCAAATTCTTACTATGTGCCAAGATTTACACTGAAAATAAAATAGCTGACAATTCTAACTGGTATATTCTTTAACACTCTTAGCCAATGTTATGCGGCAATGTATTCATAAAACATTTGCAAATTTCAAGATAAAAATGTCTTCCTCTAATTTACAAATGAGGGCTTTAAATTTGATTCAGAATGAGCTTGAAATTTAACATAGAAAAAAATGACTCCATTGTAATTACATATCAATCTCTACCTTTTCATTTAAGTAGCAGAATAATTTTATACATGTACACATATGTTTTCCCCCTGGGTAAATGATACTGACTCTTGGAAGTGGAATCATGAATCAATACAATGCCATGTAGAATCAGAGGAAGTATTTGGACTTACCATTTTCAACTGTGCTATTTTATATTTTCATATTCGTGTGACTAATTGTTTTTGCATTCTAAAGTATAGCAAAGTAGAAATTTCACAGGATGAAAGCCAGCCATCTCTGCTTATATGACATGGCCATCTGATATTCCTTTGTGAGCTATTGTAGCTTAAAAAACATCAAGAATTCAAATGCAAGGAGCTGCTAGAATGATAATAAAGATCAAGAATTCATATGCAAGGAGCTGCTAGAATGATAATAAAGATAAGAACTGAAGAGTGCCACTAAATATCAAGGATGAACTTAAGGAAATAACTTAATAGTTGCAGAATAAGTTTTGGAAGATAATTTAAAGGTCTTGTAACTATAGAGAATATATCCTAGAATGTTATACTTATCAGATTTTTTTTTGAAAGCGTATGTTTTACTTACAAACATTTCTAGAGCAATAGCTGTGTACCAGCTACTTGCAAGAGGTTGGGAATATCGTAGACCTCCACCTCAATGGACAGGGAAGCCTGGCGTTCTGCAGTCCATGGGGTCGCAAAGAGTCGGACATGACTGAGTGACTGAACTCAACTGAAGCACCTCAAAAAGTTCATCTTTTTGTCAGAAAGGAACAAAAGAAAAGAGTAAGATGGTTATAAATTATATTCTAATTGAAGTGTTTATAAATATGTTTGGGGAAAACATAATTGATTGGTGGTCTGCAGGTATGGGAGATGCTGGATAACAAGTTCTTCTTGAAGAACAAGAAGGAGTTTGCTCAGGGGAGAAGAGGGGACAGGGAACAGAGAAGCCAACTCAAATTATGGAATCCCCAAAGAGCATGGTATGAAAAGAAAATGGCAAGAAGCTTGGTGTAACTGCAGCACAGTAAGGGGGATAGGAGGGGCAGAAAGAAAGGCTCAAATAAAAACTGGAGCCAGTTCTTAGATGGAATTACATTTTTTTTTTTTTGAGGCTATGATGTTTCAGTGGTAGCTCATAGAAGGTATGATCTTATTTATATTTTGGAAAGCACCCTACTACGTAGGAAGCCCTTGTATTAACCATATGGTCAAAGAGAAATCACCATCCTCCTGACTTTTTTTCTGAAGTTGAATTTTTTTCCTGATTAATCCAAATAAATAGATCACCCTCAATAATGCAGATGCATCATATCAGCTGAAGGTAAGAACAAAAACTGGGGTTCTCAAAGAATAAATTCTACCTCAAGACTGTACCATTAACTCCTACAGCAATTTCTAGCCCACTGCCTGCCCCGTGGATTTCAGAACTGCCAAAACTGCCATAATCACATGAAATAATTACTTAAATACACACAAACACACATACTTCACACGCTTGACTTGTTCTGGTTAGCTGATATTTTTCTTCAAATTACGTAAGTTTTCAACTTTTCTAATCATTTTAGTTATAATACAATCAAAACCAAAATTGATATTTTTTACACATAAGCCCCTTTTCTATTATCCTATTACAATAGGAATTGCTCTCTATCTGTAGGAGAGCAGGAAAATTCATAGACTTCCAGATTCAGAGTGATTGCTTGGAGCTTGGTAAAAGACTTGGTTGATTCATGTCAATGTATGGCAAAAACCACTACAATATTGTAAAGTAATTAGCCTCCTATTAAAATAAATTACTTAAAAAAAAAAAAAAAAAAGACTCTCTTTGCTAATTAGGACTAGTCCAACTTTCCAGGAGGAAAATTATTCTTCCATTATTGAGAATGTCTTGGAATATAGATCATTTTCCTTAATCATGGGCTAGAATATGACACAACAGCAAATAGTTCAAAGACTTTTTGGCTTATTAGAAAATGTGCACAAACACACAATTTCTTCATCTTGCTATCTGACCATTGCAGGTTGGCAGGGGGCGCTCTTCATTATAGTCATTTATGGAGCCATTCTGATGGAGCAGCCAGCACCTAAAAAGTTATAGACACCTGGCCATAGGGAAGAAAGATCTGAAGGGACCACTTCCCCTGGCTCCAACAGTTAAACTCAGCAAGTTTCACTTATCTACCCAACCACATGAGGGCCAGGAAGTACAATCCCAGCATGCCCACAGAAGATGGATAATTGGTGAACAGTACTAATAGCAACCACACTTGCTAAAATGTTCTTCCTTCCTCCAACTACCTCACCCAGGAACCAGAGTAATCCAGAGACCCTGAAACTGGGGCAGGGCAATAATTTTGTATCACTGATGGTTGACCATGTAGATAGAGGTAAAAGCTGGAAAAATTGGTTTCTGGTCTGGGTCATTATTCTTCTTCCAACTTTTGTGTACAATAACAAAAAGATGGTCCATCTATATTTCACAACACATTCTAAAGTACCAAGAGTGTTACTGATTTGAGACAATATCTCCATTATAAACAAGTTGTTCATTACCTATGTTTATCGAACTGGATTCCCAGTATTAGATTGTTGGTTTGACTTTTTTTTTTTGGCCCATTTTCGGTTATTGTTTTTTTTTTTTTCCAAATCCCACTGCCATGATCTTTAAAAAGCGCAGAGATAAATCCATGCACCTATGGACACCCTAACTTTGACAAAGGAGGCTAGAATATGCAATGGAGAAAAGACAAAGTCTTTAACAAATGGTGCTGGTAAAACTGGTCAACCACATGTAAAAGAATGAAACTAGAACACTTTTTAACACCAAACACAAAAATAAACTCAAAATGGATTAAAGATCTAAATGTAAAACCAGAAACTATAAAACACCTAGAGGAAAACATAGGCAAAACACTCTCTGACATAAATCACA
>NW_011484893.1:23289-23595 GCF_000754665.1 Bison bison bison | reverse complement strand
TGTTCATCACAGGACTATTTACCACAGCCAGGACATAGAAGCAACCTCAGAGAAGGTGATGGCACCCCACTCCAGTACTCTTGCCTGCAAATCCCATGGATGGAGGAGCCTGGTAGGCTGCAGTCCATGGGGTCCTGAAGAGTCGGACATGACTGAGCGAGTTCCCTTTCACTTTTCACTTTCATGCATTGTAGAAGGAAATGGCAACCCACTCCAGTGTTCTTGCCTGGAGAATCCCAGGGACGGGGGAGCCTGGTGGGCTGCCATCTATGGGGTCAAACAGAGTCAGACACGACTGAAGTAACT
>NW_011484893.1:22005-23189 GCF_000754665.1 Bison bison bison | reverse complement strand
AGATGTCCATCAGCAGACGAATGGATAAGAAAGCTGTGGTACATATACACAATGGAATATTACTCAGCTATTAAAAAGAATGCATTCAAGTCAGTTCTAATGAGGTGGATGAAACTGGAGCCTATTATACAGAGTGAAGTAAGTCAGAAAGAAAAACACCAATAGAGTATATTAATGCATATATATGGAATTTAGAAAGATGGTAACGATGATCCTTTATGCAAGACACAAAAGAGACACAGATGTAAAGAACAGACTTTTGGACTCTGTGGGAAAAGGCGAGGGTGGATGATTTGAGTGAATAGCATTGAAACATGAATATTATCATATGTGAAATAGATTGCCAGTCCAGGTTCAATGCATGAGACAGGGTGCTCAGGGCTGGTGCACTGGGATGACCCTGAGGGATGGGATGGGGAGGGAGGTGGGAGGTGGGTTCAGGATGGGGAACACATGTACACCCATGGCTGATTCATGTCAATTTATGACAAAAACCACTACAATACTGTAAAGCAATTAGCCTCCAATTAAAGTAAATACATTAATTAAAAAAATGTTTTTATTGTGCCAAGTTACCAGGCTAACTGTATTCTAATGTGTGAAAGGCTTGATGTTACACCCTTGTGATACAGTATTGATTTCCCAAACAGATCAGACATGGCTGTAGTGATGTGTGGTATTGAATTTTGAAGGATTATTCATTTGTACATTTTGAGCCATTTAGTTTGTGAGGTTGCGTAATCATAAATGCCAGGGAATACCTATCCATCTAGGTTCTTATATGATTTTGGGATTAGACTTGAGATTGCCCATGACGCCATGCAGAATTTTTACCTCTGCAGTCTAATTTTCCAATGGCATTCTCCACAACCACAGAGAAGCAGCAGAGAGGAACCAATGGCAACACTGCTGACCTTATAAAGGAGTTGGAGACAGAACAAGCCCCCAACATGGAAGCAGACAGACTTTCTCTAAGCGTGGTGTCTGCTTAGTGTCAGAACTCTCTATTTCAGTGCTTCTCAAACTCTAGTATGTATATGAATATCCTGGGGATCTAGTTACTTATATAGATTCAGACTCATTAAGTGTGGGTTGGAACCTGACAGCCTGTATTACTGCAAGCTCCCAGGTGATGCTGATGTTACTGGTCAATGCGTCACACCTAGGATTGTAAAGATCTCACT
>NW_011484893.1:20824-21905 GCF_000754665.1 Bison bison bison | reverse complement strand
CAATCTATTCCTGAACTCTGTATAGGCCTCCAAATTTCTGTGGCAGATCAAGTTTTCATTCTTAACACCTTTCTTCCTGAGTATGGGCTGCATGATGCCTAACAGCCACCTTAAGTGTTTTATAAATGACCACTTTAAAAAAAAAAAAAAAAAAGAGTTACTTTTATTGAGCACTTAGGTTGTGGCAGTGGTAAATGTGTTGATACAATTTCTTATTTAGTGTTTCAGTATGTACTACTCTGAGATAAACAGTCTTATTTTCCACATTTTATAGGAAAAGAGAGGAAGGTTCTGGGAGATAAAATGACTTGCCTAGGTTTCAACAATTACCTGTGCCACTGGGCTTAAAACTTTACCCTACAATAATCCAGAGCCTAGGTTATGACCCTTGTAAGTGGGAATTTCATTTTTCTATTTATAGAAAGACCCCAACAAACCCTCCTTTCAAGTCTGCAAATGTACTGTGGAAGAAAAGCAAGGATGCCATTAGCTTAATAGAAAAAGTTACTCTTTTCTCAAGCAAAATATTCAAGTTTTTTTTTTTCTTATTTATTGCTCTAATGTCTCATTTTTAAAAGTAATGGTCACTACTGTGATTTATGTTTCTTATGATGTTATAATACTTAAATCAGTTTTAGGAAATTTAAGTTTTGAGAGACTATCTTCTTTTCTGTCTACTAATATTGGCTTAGTTAAATATACCCACAGTGATAAGTGTTTGGAAATATACCTGGTAAATTATTGCTGCAAAACTGTTGTGATACATTAATCGGAGCAACACTGAGTTTTAGGAAAGTTTTCATTTACACATACATCAATGCCCAATCAATATTCTATTATCATTATGCACAGTCTATTTTAATTGTAAACTTTTATATAGTTGCAGAAGTTAGGTTATTATGACTTTTCAAATTATATATGTAATTTAGAGCACTGAAAAGGCTATGCTAAAATTTTGTCATAAACTTCACTTAAAGATTACATTGCTATATCTTCAATAATCTATAAGGAAAAGAATCTGGAAAGGATGATACGTGTGTGTGTATTTATATAATGTATAACTGAATCACTTTGCTGTACA
>NW_011484893.1:16922-20724 GCF_000754665.1 Bison bison bison | reverse complement strand
AAAATCAGCTTAAGAACATATAGGGGCCAATTGTGATGTTTAGAATCAAATTGACTTCCTTCATTTTCTAGAATTTTCAACAATGAAAAAGTTAGGGTCGATTATTAAGAGACTAAATTCTTAGCATCAATAATGTATTTTCATGAATACCACACACTATCTTTTCTTCAAATAACTTTAAAAACCCTTTGGTGCATTTCATAAAATTATGTATGTGGATTTTTCCTTGTATTTGTTCTTATGACATTAATTTTTAAAAAGAATGTAACAAATCAATACTGAATAAATAAATTTAAAATTAGATACTTTTAAAAGGATACTTTTGGTTTGCAATCTGCAATGTATATCACTATGAATAGAAACAAAAGTGTCTAAAAAACCACTACATATAGCCTCTAGTTGAAACTTTAGTGACATGAATATCTGACCATTGCGTATTTGACAAAAGCTTCAGATTTGAGATTAAATGTTTTTCAATATACTCCCAAATCTCACTGAAACTAAGAAGATATCATCTGGCTTTTGTTCTATATTCTAAAAATCAGTGGTGTCAAAAAGTATTTTATGTATTATTTACTCTAAATAGAAAGTACATAACAGGGAATATAGAAAACTTTAAAATCTAAATTTTGTCCAGAGTATAGTATATTGCAACCCCTTGCTTCCTATATACAGTTGAAAAATTATTGAATGCTACCTCCCCACAATAGAGTGTATCTAGATTTAGTCTTTGTAAGTAGTCCTAAAACATGTGCATTATCTTTCGACAGATGTGTCATTTCCTGGGTCAAAAAGAATTCCAAATCTACAGATATAGAAATATGTGCTGTTGGGAAATTCACAAAATTAACAAAAATGTTATCTGCTCAATATGAATTGCAATAATGCATTACATACAAAAATAATGAAATAATGTCTAAAATTTATTATATTATTCAAAGTTATTTCATTAATCTCCTCTTACACTACTGCTTACTATTTCGTTTTTACCTAAGCTTCTAAATAAAACATATTATATGTTATTTATGTTTGTACTGTGTATTTTGCCATACTGTTATAAAATGAGTCTACAGTTTCTTCCAATAAAGAAGAAAACTTCATATGACACGTGAGCATTGTCTGAATGTTAGACTTTTTATAAAAATTGAACCATCAACCAAGAACAAAAACAAACCCCTGAGTGTAAAGAATCACTATCCAGAATTGCTATATTACTTAAGATGCCCAGGTTTTGAAAACTCAAAGACCTAGAAAGAAAGTATAACTCCCACACAGTAAAACAAAACAAGGCAACAGAAAATACCCTTTGGGAAGGTCCTGAAGTCAAATTTAACAAAGACTAAAAAGCATTCATTATAATTATGTTTAAAGAACCAAAGTAAAACATGTTTAAAGAAGGAAAAAGAGCGACATCAGCACTATGATTGTGTACAATACTCATTCTTTTATCTCTCATTTTTAACAACAAATTAGACCTCCATTCACAAACAAGAGTGCCTCTGTTGGAGTTGGGGGTTTCAACACCATATGCCAAAGGGCCCAGGAAACGGACAGACCTAGGATGGGCTGCAGAATCAGCACAGCCAGCTAACTTGCCACAACCTCTTTTGCCATGGTTAGGAAAAATCGTGGAGTGTGCTGACCTGGGAAGATACCACAGAAGAGAGAATTTTCACAATTCCAGACTTCTCAAGGGGAAAGTCTATTGGAATCCATGTCACTGAAGCAAAATATATGTAATTTATATATATATATAATATATATATTATATATATACACATATATACACACATATATATATACACACACATATATATATACACATATATATGTGTATATATACATATATACTTACATATATATATGTGTATATATATACACACATACATATATATATATATAATTTGAATGATTTTGGATGCAAAACATACAGAAAAAGAACTTTGCCAAAACCACCCCTCCACAACTCCACTGTGCGTGGGACTGAACTACCCAGCAATGGCACCTCTCCCACTGGGGAAAAGGAGAGCAAGGAGTGAGTGTCAGGCTATCCCAGGAGCATGGAACATGCCAGGAGAAAACCATTTCTCTCAAGCAGTATTAACTCCACAGTATTAATACCACCACTATTAACTCCACCCACAGTATTAATGTGAGGACCTCCATGACTGGGGGGCTTCCCTTGTGGCTCAGCTGGTAAAGAATCTGCCTGCAATGCGGGAGACCTGGGTTTGATCCCTTGGTTGGGAGGATCCTCTGAAGAAGGGAAAGGCTACCCACTCTGGTATTCTGGCCTGGAGAACTCCATGGACCATATATATAGTCCATGGGGTCGCAAAGAGTTGGACACGACTAAGTGACTTTCACTTTCACTTTCTATGACTGGGAAAAAGGCCATCAGGAAAGAGGTAAAATAAATATCAAAGGGGATTAAAAGAACATCATTCCTGATGATTGTGCTCACGACTTCAGCAAGAAGCCTGCTCATAAGCCTCTGCAAGGACCTCACTGTATGGTTTCTAGAACAAGGTCCACAGGAAATGCCCTAGAACAAGGTCTATGGGAAACCCCAATGCCACCAGTACTAAATTCATATCTCCTCCCACTCTGCAGCCTATTTATAATAACTAAGATGCAGAAACATGAGTTTTGTCAATAGATGTATGTATTAAAAAAAAGTTGTGGTGTACATACACACACACATATTAGATTATCATTTAGCCATGAGAAAGAAGGAAATCCTGCCATTTGTGAGAACAAAGATAGAAGTGGAGAGGGCATTATGCTAATAGAGATAAGTCATACAGAGAAAGACAAACACAGTATGATGTCACTTAATACGTGGAAACTAAAAAGCTTAACTTATATACACAAAGAGTTGAATGATGGTTATGAGGGGCTGAGGGTTAGAGGAAAGGGGAACTGCTCATCAAAGGATACAAACTTCTAACGAGAAGATGATTAAGTTCTTGGGATATAATGCTCAGCATGGCGATCAGAGTTAACACTATACTGTATACATGAAAGTCACTAAGAGAATAGATCCTAAATGTTCCCCCCTAAGAAAAACAGATGATAATTATGTGATAGAGGTGTTAGCTAATACTGTGGTGGGAATCATACTGCAATATATTAATATATATATACCAAATCAACACATGGTAGCTCTTAAACTTACACAGTGTTATTATATGTCAATTGTAACTCAATAAGATTTTAAGACCTCTTTAGCTTTTTAAATACTATAGCAGTATTTTCATGTATAATAATAATTCCTTAGATGCTATTAAAGAGTAGAGTATTGTTTTGTGTGCCATTAAGTCGCCCATTACTATTTCTGAGGTTTAATTTTTAAAGACTGTTCATTGCTTCCTCAAGATCTACTGTCACTTTTTGATCCTATTTTAATTTCTTGCCTCAGATTTTCTTCTTTACATTAGACACAGCTGGCTATAGTAGGTCCACTAATGTGTGATAGTCTTTGCGACACTTACATTCTTATGGATTCATTATAGTTGTATATATGCTGAGAATGTCAAAATCCATACTCTGTATTTCTAATGTGATATAGATAGTACTCTATGCATTTATCTATTCTCAAGCTATTCAACTATTCATCTTTTAAAATGTATTTGTTTAATTGTAGTTACATTAAATGTATATATTTATTAATTGCCTTGTTTTTTATATATTTTCAATTATATGAAACACGTTACTGAGTAAAACTGACTATAAAATATTTGTAAAAAAGTAAAGGAAGTTATGATGAGAAGGACTCATTCAATAGAGAATAAATTGACAA
>NW_011484893.1:15873-16822 GCF_000754665.1 Bison bison bison | reverse complement strand
AAATTGACAAATTATGAAAATGAGCTAAATGAATTTCTGGACTTTAATTAAAACAACTAAAATGAAAAAATTCAGTAGAGAGTTCAACGGATTTGAACTGGCAGAAGAAAGACTCAAAGCCATAGATTGATCAAAAGAAGGTATATAATTTGAAAATCATACACACAAAAATAAAGACAATATAATAGAGCCTGAGAAAAATGTGCAACACTATTAAGTGGAAACTGTGGCAGATTTTACTTTCTTGGGCTCCAAAATCACTGCAGATGGTGACTGCAGCCATGAAATTAAAAGACGCTTGTTCCTGAGGAGAAAAGCTATGACAAACCTAGATAGCGTATTAAAAAGCAGAGACATCACTTTGCTGATAAAGGTCTACATAGTCAAAGCTATGGTTTTTCCAGTAGTCATGTACAGAAGTGAGAGTCGGACCATAAAGAAGGCCAAGTGCCTAAGAATTGATGCTTTCAAATTGTGTTGTTGGAGAAGACTATTGAGAGTCCCTTGGACTGCAAGGAGATCAAACCAGTCAATCCTAAAGGAAATAAAGTTTGAATACTCATTGGAAGGACTGATGCTGAAACTCCTATACTTTGGCCACGTGATGTGAAGAGCTGACTCACTGGATGTCATAAATATCCTGATGCTGGGAAAGATTGGGAGAAGAGGGAGACAGAGGATGAGATGGTCGGATGGCATCACTGACTCAATGGACAGGAGTTTGAGCACACTCAGGGAGATAGTGAAGGACCGGGAAACCTGGTGTGCTGCACTCCGTCGGGTGGCAAAGTGCTTGACATGACTTATCAACTGAACAATACTAATCTTCACAACATACCAGTGGCAGTACCATGATGAAAAGGGAAAATATGAAGCAGAAACTAGTATTTGAAAAAACAGCTGAAAACAAATTCACAAATTTGACTTTATAAGATTAATTTAATATATC
>NW_011484893.1:13302-15773 GCF_000754665.1 Bison bison bison | reverse complement strand
CCCTCAGGTTGAAATGAAGAAATAACATACAAAAAGCTCAAAAAAATCCAACTAGAACAAACATAAAATAAAGAAATTCACACAGATACATCACAGTAAAAAAAAATCTAAAAGCTTAAAAAGAATAGCCTCTTGAAAACAGCAAGAAAATTACTTAACATGTAAAAAGGAACACCAATTAGATTAACAGCTAGCTTCTTATCAGAAATAGTGTAGGTTGGAAGACAATGAGATGGTGTTTATTTATTTATTTTTTTGTACTTTCTTTTTAAAATTTATTTATTTTAATTGGAGGAAATGATGAAAGAAAATAAACAGACACAGAATCTTATATCCAGAAAAACTATTTTTCAAAAATGAAGGTGAAAGAAACACATTCCCATATTAAGAAAAAAAAATGTGTTATTAGCTGATTCACCTTACAAAAGAAGAGCCTACTGAAAGAAGTTCTTCAGGCTTTATGTGATTCCAGATTATAAACCAAATCTATAGGAAAAACAAAAGATATCAGTAAATATAATTATAAAACACAGTATAAATGTATCTTTTTTCTCTCTCTTCCCTTAACTGATTTTAAAAATAGATACAAGCATATATATATACTCATATATTCACATGTATATATGATTGCATATGTATATGTTTCCATTCTTAGACTAATAACATAGAGATATAATATACTTCACAAAAGCATAAAAGAGACCTTTGGGAGCAAAGTAAGGAAGTAATACCAAGATAACATGAATTCGCAAAAACAAATGGAGAATCAATAATGGTAGAAGATTACTTATAGTAAGAGGATTACTATAAAAATTCTATAAATATAAATGTTCTTTCTTTGTACAACTTTATGCCAAAGCTGATAAAATAATTATAACAATGTGTTTTCTGTAATATATATATATATATATATAATAGGTATAATAGTAAAAAAGAGGATAAGTGAATACAACTATAGAGAAACAATGTTTAATACATCACTGGAATTAGTTAATATAAATCTGAAATAGATTCTGAAACATTATATAGTAAGAACTAGAATGACAAGAATAGGGACTAAAAATACATAGTCAAAAAGATTTAAAAGAATTATTACACTAGAAAATATTCATCTAATGTATTCTTTTTAATGGCTGAGTGGATTCATTTCTATATTTGGCAAAACTAATAAAATATTGTAAAGTTTAAAAATAAAATAAAATTAAAAAAAAAAGAAAATATTCATCTAATACAAAAGAAAGTAGTAAACAGAAATAGAGGGGGAAATGCATGAGACAAAGCACAAAAGTAAAATGGTAGACATATAGCCAACCATCAAAGACATACAGCCACAGAGTATATCAATAATAATATAGTATTAATGTAAATAAGCAATCCGATCAAAAGGCAGAGATTGTCAGATAGGATGAAACACACACACACACACAACAACAACCAGATGCAACTATGTGCTATCCACAAGAGACACATTTTTGTTTCAAAGACACAGAGAGGTTGAAATGAAAAGAATGTAAAAATATACATCATGTAAATAGCAACATTAAGAAGACTGGAGCAACTATATTAATATCAGATGAAATAGGCTTTAATAATTTGTTACAGAGGTATGAAGAGTGTGTTACAGTAATAAATGTATAAACCCATCATTATGGTAAAGTAATTTAAAATAGATGTTTATCTAACAGCAGAGGCCAAGAATATCAAGTAAACCTGACAGAACAAAATGAGAAATAAACATTTCACCAATAACATTTGAAGTCTTCAACATGTGAAATTCAGGAATGGATAGAATAACTAGGCAGAAAATCAATCAGGAAATACAACTCTTAACCAACATCATAAACCAACTAGACTTAGCAGGCATTTCAAGAACACTCCACTCCCCAAAACAGCAGAATACACACTTTTGTAGTGCACATGGATCATTCGCCAGGCTAAATCATACATTAGTCCATAAAAGAAGCCTTAGTAAATTCAAAAGGATTCAAACTGTACAAAGTATTTTCCCCAATCACAATGGATTTAAATTAGAGGTTAACAACAGAAAAAAAGTCGGGTTAATTTGCAAGTATGTAGAAATTGAAGGACAGTTTTTAATAGTCAATGAGTCAAATAAGAAATCAAAAATTAGTCAATATATTGAGATAAATGAAACTACAGACACAAAATAACAAAACTTATAGGATACAGCTAGATTAGTGCTTAAGGAATCTTAGAGCTGTATATGTTCACATTATAGAAGATGAAGTAAACAGTCCAATATTTACCTTAACACACTGAAAAAAGACATTAAACCTAAAAGCAAGGAAAAGAAATAAAGGAAGAACTAGTGTAGAAATAAATTAAATAGAAAAAGCAATGTGTTAAATAAAAAGCTGCAAAAGCAATTCAAAAATATTTTGAGATGAATAGAAATGAAGATGCAAACTCATGCAACTAAGCCAGTGCTTAGAGAAATTTATAGTTACAAA
>NW_011484893.1:11544-13202 GCF_000754665.1 Bison bison bison | reverse complement strand
TGAAAGATCAGTAAAATTGACAAACTTTAGGGAAACTAAGTAAAACATGATTCTAATTACTAAATTAGAAATAAAGGAGGACATTACAATATGATTTACAGAAATAAAAGGATTGAGTGAATACTAACAATACATAGAAACAAATTAGAAACATTTGATGAAAATAGCAAATATCTAGAAAGATACAAAATACTGAAACTGATCCAAGGAGGAATATAAAACTAAATAGGCATAGGAAAACTAGAGATTGAATTAGTAATTTACAGATTATCCACAACAAAAGCTCAGACCCAGATAGCTTCACAACTGAATTTTATCAAATATTTAAAGAAGTAGTACCTATTTTCACAACAATTCCACAAAGTATATACATAGTGGATGTTCATCAGTTACGATAAACATGGATCATTTAATCCTGACAACAGTCTAGGATTGGGAAGATCTTGCTTCAATTTTTAAATAAATGGCAAAAATAATTACAGCTGACACTGGTCTGAATGCACTAAACACTGATCTATGTTCTATTCATATTGTCTCATCTAACCTTCATCCAATGGTCTAAAGTAGGTATTGCTATCATCTCATTCCCATTTTAGAGAGGGCAATTGAGGCACAGAGCACTATCACAGCTCGACAAAGTAGTAATTTATTAAGCCAGCATGTGAACTTTAAGCTGTCGGTTCCAGATCCTTCTCTTAGTCATCACACTACTATACTCTTTGTTTCAGAGCAAGTCAGTATACGGATTATAGATTTAATCCAAAACTTCGAATTCCATATCCAGTGCATTTTCTGCTGTGAAAACCTAGTGCCTTGCACATACCAGACAGTTTAAGTATTTGCTGCTACTAAAACCCCTCCTTAGTTCCTGGCACCTACAGCTACGTTTCCTGGTTTCACAGGCCAGCCATTCTTCCTCTTCCCTGGCCCACTGTTAACCACTCTAAATTTACCCAATCAACGAGCTAGAAGATAAAATAACTCTGAAGTATAAAGGTAATGTTTGGGGACTAAAATAAAATGCCTGGTGTCTGTGCCTCGGAAACTGAGAACTTCATAGGCTACCCAATTCTTAATTTTCATTTTGTAAATTCCTAAAGCTCCAGAGCAGAAAGGATGATTTAGCATCACCAAGCTTGTTGAATGGTAGGTGACCCTGGCTACATATCACAATGGCCTGCAAAGTGTGTTAAATACAAATTCCCGGACTTTGATTGTATTTAATCAGATTTTGACTTACATTCCAGTTCCTCTCACTGCCCAATTACTTACTGCACCAGATATTCCCATACTTTGAATTTAAATAAAAAAGTAAATTCATTATGATATACATGCTGGCTTACAATTTTGTATATACAATCTGGCGGGCATCATACAAGATACAGTATTGCTCTAAAAGATAATGCAGAAACAGCCTCAAGAAGCATACAATCTGGTATGGGATATGAGTATACAAAATAAATGAAAACTGTACATAGAAAGTGACCATGTTCTAAAACAGGTGCAGATGACATACTTCAAGAGGTCGGGGAAAGAAATGATCACTTCTCACTAGAGCCATGAATAGGAGTTGGATAGATGTGCTAACACTTACTTCAGGGCCTAAAGGGAAACTAGGACTTGAAGGTGAAAGATCTAGAGGAAATACAAAGCCATTC
>NW_011484893.1:10529-11097 GCF_000754665.1 Bison bison bison | reverse complement strand
CCCAGTTTGCCTTTGTTAACTGGGCCAGTTCCCACAGTACAGGATGGGGTGAGAATCTGCTGATCTGCGTGCTAGCCATCACCCACTCTGGCACATGAAAGGACGGGCATTCGTTTTCAGTATTCCTAGCTGAGCTGCAGTTCATGTTAGAGATGAGAGGAAAACTGCAGCCACTGTATTTCTTGGCAAGCTGCTTGAATAAAAATAGAGATCTGCTGACTAAGTATTCACTAAATCTGCAGACATTCCCCAGCTGGGAAAATAGGCTTTTTCCCCTAATTTTTTCCCTTTTGAATGTTCACTTAAATTAGCCCTTCCACCATACCTCCTCCATAAAAAAGATAAATTATTTTTCTGAACTAGTAGTTTTTTTTTAATTAGTTATATTTTTAAAATTCGGTATCTGTTTCAACCATTCTTTTATGTTTTCATTTTTATTGGAGTATAGTTGCTTTACAACGTTGTGTTAGTTTCTGAGCTACAGCAAAGTGAGTCAGCTGAGTGTACACATAGATCCTCTCTTTTTTTCATAATTTATTTTTATTTATTTTTGGCTGTGCTGGGTCTT
>NW_011484893.1:8589-10429 GCF_000754665.1 Bison bison bison | reverse complement strand
AGACCCTGGTTTGATTCCTAGGTTGGGAAGATCCCCTGAAAAAGGAAATGGCAACCCACTCCGGTATTCTTGCCTGGAGAATCCCATGGACAGAGGATCATGACAGGCTACACATAAATGCTGAATACTCCCAAACCAAGGATCAAGCCTCAGCAAGGGCAGGAGGATTCTCATATACTTTCCCACCAAGGAAGTCCCTAGGATTCACTCTTTTGGGGATTTCCTTCCCATTTAGGTAATCACAGAACACTGAGCTCCCTGTACTATAGAGTAGGTTCTCATTAATCTATTTATACATCATAGTGTATATATGTCAATCCCAATTTCCCAATTCATCCCACCCTCCCTTCCTCCCTAGACAGACATAGAGACTATGATACAGATTGAAGTAAGTTAGAAAGAAAATCAAATGTCATATAATATCGCTTGTATATGGAATCTAGAAAAATTATACAGGTGAACTTGTTTCAACTGTTCTTAACTGTTAATTCTAAATCATGTTTTCCTTTTGGAGATAATAGGCCTCCACGTGTGAGCCTTTGAATCTACATATCAAATTAGCTTCTTTTTTATTTTTAAAAGGAAACAAATTTGAGCCCATGATGTCATTATTGAATAAATGTATGCTGGAACCATTGAATTTATAACTACCTAGGGATATTTTAGAAAGTATGGTATTTTATTCATTCAAACACTGTTAGGCTCTGTTCTAAACACTGTGCATGTATTAAATTCCTTAATCCTTAAAGCAACCCTGTGAGATTAGTACTATTATTACGAGTGATTTTCCATTAAGGGAAATTGAAGCACAGTGAGACTGCACAATTTGTCCAAGGTCAGTCACTCGGTCAGACTGGAAAGCCAATGTAGGAGTCATACCCAGGCAGGCAGTCTGTGTGCAGGGCCATCTTCTCAAACATCATAGTATACTACTTCTCTGTGTAAATAATGATTTCCAGAACTGATATATTTTCACATCTAAAAAAAAACCCAATTCCAAGTGGAACTATAATTTTAGGCTTTCTAAATTTTTTCTCTAGTCCTAATTAATGACAAGACCATTCATCTTTCTGTTTAGTGATAATATCAGGCCCCATAAGAGAGGTGTGAAGTGGTCTTGCCTCCATGTGAAGCTACTATTAAACACACTCTAGGGCAATACCCTTGGGGAAGGCAATGGCACCCGACTCCAGTACTCTTGCCTGGAAAATCCCATGGACGGAGGAGCCTGGTGGGCTGCCATCTATTGGGTCACACAGAGTTGGATACGACTGAAGCGACTTAGCAGCAGCATCAGCAACAGGGCAATACCCTAGTGGAGGCGATGGAATTCCAGCTGACCTATTTAAAATCCTAAAAGGCAATGTTGTTAAAGTACTACATTCAATATGCCAGCAAATTTGGGAAACTCAGCAGTGGCCACAGGACTGGAAAAGGTCAGTCTTCGTTCCAATCCCAAAGAAAGGCAATGCCAAAGCATGCTCAAACTGCTGTACAGTTGTGCTCATTTTACATGCAAGCAAGGTTATGCTCAAAATCCTTCAAGCTAGGCTTCAACAATATGCGAACCAAGAACTTCAAGATGTACAAGCTGGATTTAGAAAAGGCAGAGGAACCAGAGATCAAGATGCCAACATCTGCTTTGTCACAGAAAAAGCAAGGGAATTCCAGAAAACATCTACTTATACTTCACTGACCACATTAAAGCCTTTGACTGTGTGGATCACAAAATATTGTGGAAAAGTCTTAAAGAGTTGGGAATACCAGACCAACTTACCTGCCTCCTGAGAAACCTGTATGCAGAACAAGAAGCAACAGTTAGAATCAGACACGTAAAAAC
>NW_011484893.1:5646-6578 GCF_000754665.1 Bison bison bison | reverse complement strand
ACTACAGCCTACCAGGCTCCTCCATCCATGGAATTTTCCAGGCAAGAGTACTGGAGTGGGGTGCCATTGCCTTCTCCGACCCTGTACATACTAACCTCATAAAATTAGAAACATTTCATTTTGTTGATTCGTGAACATGCTTATGACTATGGCATTAAAAAAACCTTAATCTAGTTCTTAAGAGTATGGACTCCAAAACTCAATGGCCTGAATTCAAATCCAAGCTGTATATACTGAGTAGTTTAACCCAAGTTATCTGACTGCCTCAGTTGCCTTGTCTATGAAATGCAGCTGATAACAGGACCACCTCCATGGGTTTATCATGAAAATTAAATGTAGTGATTCATGTGGAATGTTTGGACCATTGCCTGGTAAATACTAACTACTATAAATGTTTTCTATTACTCTAAATAAACACACAATGCATGGATCTATAAACCATCTGCACATATACCACCTATTCAAAGAAGAAAACTTGTCGATGAGCTCTGTGCCCGGCATGGTGTTAAGTACACACACTTCAAGAACAATGCAATAAAAGTTCTGTTCTTTGATAGTATACAACCTTTGAGGGAGGGACATGAACATGTACAACGGAGGAGCAGAAAAGCTACAGTTACTTTTAAGGAGGCAGCTCCTCTTAAAATGGAGGCCCTTCTACTGAAGGTTATTAATGGGATATATTCAAAAGCAGAGACATTACTTTGCCAACAAAGGTCCATCTAGTCAAGGCTATGGTTTTTCCTGTGGTCATGTATGGATGTGAGAGTTGGACTGTGAAGAAGGCTGAGCGCTGAAGAATTGATGCTTTTGAACTGTAGTGTTGGAGAAGACTCTTGAGAGTCCCTTGGACTGCAAGGAGATCCAACCAGTCCATTCTGAAGATCAGCCCTGGGATTTCTTTGGAAGATGATGCTAAAGCTAGAACTCCA
>NW_011484893.1:3715-5546 GCF_000754665.1 Bison bison bison | reverse complement strand
ACCTCCTGCAACATTTGGTAAAGCCTGCCACACACACACAATTGGCATTTGTGTATGTGCTTTCTTGGTTCATTTTGAAGAAGTTATGGGAAGGGCTGAATCCCACCATCTAGGAAGATTTGTCACAGAACAGGGACAACACATATAGGATAATGACACAATCCCAAGCTTGAATTAATTCAGTGGGAATATTATTTCAGAGCCACAGTTGGCCAAGAAAGGTCCCATGAGTTTGTAAGTCTATCAGCAGAGTATTTTGGACTTCATATAATCAGTGGAAGTATACTGTTTACTCTTCACAACAAGCCTTGGAGTTGGTTATATATTAGTTTTATTTTATAGATGAGGACACTGATGAAAAAAAGAAGTTAAACAACTTGCCAAATTTTATCTAAATTATTATTCAACCTCCACATCTTATAGTTGTGGAAAATGACAGTCAGTGAAATTAAAACAGCTAGAGTGTGCCAGTTGAGTTAGTAAACCAACGAGAATTTTGTCTGATCTTCAGTTCCAAACACTTGCCACTGCACTATGCTTCATCCTCTTGAAGAAAAGACTCGTAATTTACTGACTCCCCCAAAAACAAAAGTTGGGGGAGTCAATATGAACACTATGAAATGCATGAGATTGTAGAAGGTGGTTTAAACGATTCAAGAGAAAAAAGGAAGAAGAGGGAAACAATCTTCATTTCTAGCCCAGACGACTTTCCCAAATACATAGCTGGCTAAACTCGAAGCTCAAAAGCATGTAAAATATATGTTTCTTCACTTTTTTTTGCCAAGAATGAAAATCCAGACAACCAGAAGTGTCCAAGATAACCAACCAGTCAGACAACCCCACTTTTATTTTTATTGTTGGCCAGACATACATGCATGTGAGCATTTACAAAGCATCTCTTAAAATTCAAGTAGGTGATAGGCTATTGGTTATAACAAAACCTAAAATTGCCTGCTGGTTTTGTATATGAGAAACTGTGCCTGATTAGTTCACTTCAGAGAGTCCTTCATGAATTAAAAGGACCATGTCCTCCTTATAGTATTAGAGCAATAAAGCCACTGCTTCCAGATGAACAATACAGTACACAGTGTGGACTGGTCAATTTCCCATCTCATGATATTCTTTAATATAAGTATTTGGTCAGAAAGAACGAGAATCTTGACCATCAAAGTAGGCCCTGAGCATATTTTTATTGCTTAACTGAATGAATGAGTCAACGAATCATATACCTTTTGCATATAGATTCTTAAAGGAAATATTGTCTATTATTTAGAAATGTATATATTTAAAGCCCTTGATTCATAAATATGACATAAGAACTGACATGCATGTGAACTCTGCAAGAGCTTCAAGAAACAAAAACATCTCTTCAGTTTCTATTTTAGTAGTTAAAAATGTTTCCAAGTAATTTATAGAGTCCAACAGTCCGTTAGGAATTGATACAAAACAAAGCAATGAAGACAAATCATATTTTATCTAGTCATCATTTTGGAGTTATCTATCCTTGAATCATTCATTCCATACTGCCAGAGAACAGTGAATTACTTAGGTCAGGCCCCACAGTCAAAATTTAGCAGGAGGCTAAAATGGGAGTTTGGGACTTTTGACTAGTATAGACAACCAATTTGGATAAGGCTAGAGCTGAATGTGGAGAAGGCAATGGCAACCCACTCCAGTACTCTTGCCTGGAAAATCCCATGGGCAGAGGAACCTGGTGGGCTGCAGTCCATAGGATCGCTAGGAGTCGGACATGACTGAGCGACTTCACTTTCACTTTTCACTTCCATGCATTGGAGAAGGAAATGGCAACCCACTCCAGTGTTCTTGCCTG
>NW_011484893.1:769-1370 GCF_000754665.1 Bison bison bison | reverse complement strand
TCAGAATACAACTCATAACTAAAACCATTCTCATTATATGTGTATGTGTGTGTGTGTGTGCACATGCGTGCATGCTCAGTTGTGTCCGACTCTTTGTCACCCCATGGACTATAGCCTGACAGGAAATCTGTCCATGGGATTATTCTTCAGGCAAGAATACTAGAGTGGGTTGCCATGCTCTCCTCCTCCAGGGGATCTTCTTGACCCAAGTATCAAACCCACATCTCTTGTGTCTCCTGCATGGGCAGACAGATCCTTTACCACCCTGGGAAGCCCCCAGGAACTATGAAGACTGACACATCATAGCTTTGGTAATTAATACCAGATACCACCTTGGAAAGTTATAAAGTAAGAAGGCTAATGTAATATTTTATATATACTTAAGCATAGTATACAGAATATACCAAGATTCCTTCTTTTATTATAATTCACAGTGAAAGCTTGTCCATACTCAAATATTCCATTACAATGGTCATAGAGAAGGATAGAACCTGAGAGATCTATTTCAACCCCTTCATTTTACCGGTCAATAAACTATGACCTGGAGCTACAACTGGCCTTCTATTTTTCAGTGTACCCTCCATTGCTCCTTGCCACAATG
>NW_011484893.1:0-167 GCF_000754665.1 Bison bison bison | reverse complement strand
CCTTCTTTTCCCTATAAAAGTCAGCTCCCTTTTTTTGTTCTCTAGATTTGTCTACGGTTTACAATAGTTTGCATATCCCGAATTGTAATTCTTCTAGCTATTCCCAAATAAATTTGCTTTTGGTGGTGAAAAAAAAAAAAAAAGAAATTTAGGGGTTGAGAAAAATT
>NW_011484892.1:9377-9916 GCF_000754665.1 Bison bison bison | reverse complement strand
TAATGGAGATGGAGACTCATTGTGTTTCCGTATTTAAAAGTTTATCTTTTACCACTTATCAACACAAATGTCAACTTTTTCAAAGTGATGAAATTCTCAAAAACATACCCAAACAAAATTAATTTTAATTTGTATGGATTTTCAAAGATAATGAGCACATTAGGAGAGAAAAAATGCTTTACAGAATCAAATGGACATTAAGCCGACTTGAAAATAGTTGATAATTACCACAGTTCACAGTTTACGTTAATTTTTAAATATCTATTGTCCTGACTATTGTAGCTTTCATAAAAACTGAGAGACTTCAAATCATTCTCTCCACAATCAAAGGACAATTTAAGTTGTTTTCACTTATTTTAAAACTTCCAGCCTAAAGCAAACTCACCTCAACTCTATTAAAGGAAAACAAAAAAGAAATAGAAAATATTATGTTTCTGTTTCTACGCTGGACAAAGTTTAAAGTTTCAAAAATACATGCTAGAACATATATTTTACATACACATGCAAAACCACATGTATCATTTAAAAACATAATATGG
>NW_011484892.1:4517-5726 GCF_000754665.1 Bison bison bison | reverse complement strand
GTCACTGGCTAAAGTCTTGAGTAAAAACTACCACCACCAAACAAACGACACACATACACTCCTACAGAGGTCAAGAGAACTCAATAACCACAGCCCACCTTATCACACACTAAAGAAAGTAGGTCTGATGGAGAGGACATCCACCTTTTTGCAAGGATTCCCAGGATTCCTCTCATGTCACATCTACCTCTGGTAGAAAGGCAAGGTAAACATATTATGTTTCAGAACCAGTTAGAAATTCATTCAAACTCTGCTTCTTGCACTTAATGTTTATTCATTCCTCAAAATATTTATTGAAAACTTGCTGGATAAACATTTGGATATATAGGGCAAAGTGACTCAGTTTCTAAAAAAAAGTTTCTTCATCCGTAAAACAGGGATAATTCCAACCTTTCAGGGTTAGGATAAGCATAAGATGATGCAGGAAAAGCACCTAGCACAGGACATGCTATATAGTACACAGTCAATAAATATTTTCTATTAACAGTTCTGCCTCTAAAGATTACCAATAGAATTAAACTTCCTCCTTAATTAAAAAAAAAAAAAACTGACATTTATCATGCACTCGGTATATACTAAGTATTGTTTTAAGCATACCACAACCCTATGAGGTGCATAATATTTTCGCCCCTATTTAACAAAAATGAGAAAATCTGGCAAGTCACTTAAACTCTCCCTAAGATCACATAGCTAGGAAGTAATGGAGCCTCAATATAACTAAGCCAGGCATCTGATTTCAAAGTACTCTTTATAATATATACTGCTGCTGCTGCTAAGTCGCTTCAGTCGTGTCTGACTCTGAGCGACCCCATAGACGGCAGCCCACCAGGCTCCCCCATCCCTGGGATTCTGCAGGCAAGAACACTTGAATGGGTTTCCATTTCCTTCTCCAATGCATGAAAGTGAAAAGTGAAAGTGAAGTTGCTCAGTCATGTCCGACTCTTAGCGACCTAGTTGTGCCAATTTTTAAAAGGTAGAAAATTCAGGCAACTTTAAAAAAGTTAAGCCTGAAGATAATTATGTATAAACTTGAACTCTGTTCTTCATTCACGAAAGTATAAGTCCAATCCAGTAGGCAGAAAAAAGAGTTAATGTTCAATCTAATTACAGCTGCACATCTTTTTTTAAATTAATTAATTAATTTTAATTGGAGGCTAATTACTTTACAATATTGTAGTGGCTTTTGCCATACATTGACATGAATCAGCC
>NW_011484892.1:0-1130 GCF_000754665.1 Bison bison bison | reverse complement strand
GGGACTTGGTGATGGGCAGGGAGGCCTGGCGTGCTGCAATTCATGGGGTCGCAAAGAGTCGGACATGACTGAGCGACTGAACTGAACTGAACATCTTGCTAAAAAACAGATTCTTTGGTAATCTTTGGTAAACAAGTTGGAAAAAAGTAAAATTCAGGATCTAAGTCTGCCTTCTATTGATTTTTTGTAGATATTACTTCAGAAACCATGTTCCCAGCCCATTTTAAAAATAGCAGATATAGCTAAAACAAAATAAATAGTTCAAACACACAAAAGGATACTGGTTAACATTTTAAAAGCAAGTAACAAATTTTCCTCTTCTCTATCATCTTATTAGAAGATGATCCAACCTACCTAATAAGACTAATTTCCAAGAACATTAACATTAAATAAATATAAAACAGACAAGTATGCTACATTTGATATTAGTTATGTAACAATGTTTTTACTGTGGCAAACTAGGATACATTAATGCCATTGTGAGTTTTGGTTTATTTAATAAATCTTGGTTTTTAAAACAATTTTATGTTGTGACTAATTATTCAATAGATGAATGCAGACAACTAAAACAGTAGTTATTGTACTTTAGTAAAATTTAAAATTCAATGAATTTATGCAAATACCCACAACCCTTTCTTTCCTGAAATTGCAAGAGTAAGATTAAGATAATGAAAACTTCTATTAGAATTAATGATTGTAATTTAAATTGAAATTGAACAAGAAATTAAATACATCTTTCAAGTTAAAAAAAATTCTAGCATGTTTAATGGTTATTTGTAATTCAAATCAGGGCACAATTGCAATCCTTGGTTTGCAGTACTAACTAGGACATTGAAGCCTGAAGGTGTTGTTTTATTAAGAGTTAACAGGCAAAGTTATGTTAAAGTCTTAAAAATTTCACTTATTCTGACTTATGCTTTAACAATCCTAAATCTGGGTGGAGGGACACATTTCATTAGAAAAATCTCTGTAACTTGCCTACTAGTGATTATCCAGTAGCATGTAATTCACAAAAAGTCCACGAGGCACCTGTATTCAACAAGTTATGCTTTACAGTAACTTCCTATATAGATTCTTAATGAACACTCTTCAAAAAAATTAGTCCAAATATGATATTATACATGTTTCAA
>NW_011484891.1:10017-10701 GCF_000754665.1 Bison bison bison | reverse complement strand
TACAGAATGGGAGAAAATATTTGTATAGATGTGATGGAAAAGGGATTAGTCATCAAAATTTACAAAAAACTTATGAAAATTAATGTCATTAAAATAAACAACCTAATGAAAGTATGGGCAGAAGATTTAAACAGAAATTTATCCAAAGAAGACATGCAAATGGTAAAGAGGCACATGAAAAGATGTTCAAATGTGCTAATTATTAGAGAAATCCAATCAAAACTACAATGAGGTATCACCTCAAACATGTCAAAATGGCCATTGTCAAAATATTCACAGATAATAAATGCTGGAGATGGTATGAACACAAGGGAATTCTCCTACACTATTGGTGGGAATGTAAATTTGTACAGCCACTATGGAGAACAGTTTGGAGGTTCCTTAAAAAGCTAAAATTAAAGCTATCATATGAGCCTGAAATCTCACTCTCAGGCGTGTATCTGGAGAAAAACAAGGTCCAAAAGATCCATGTACTCCAGTGTTCATTGCAGCATTGTTTACTACAGTCAAGACATGGTAGCAGTCTAAATGTTCATTGATGGAGGAATGGATAAAGAAGATATGGTACATATACAATGGAATACTGAGTTCAGTTCAGGCACTCAGTCTTGTCCGACTCTTTGTAACCCCATGAACCGCAGCACGCCAGGCCTCTCTGTTCATCACCAACTCCCAGAGTCCACA
>NW_011484891.1:5250-5724 GCF_000754665.1 Bison bison bison | reverse complement strand
TATGATCCAGTGGATGTTGGCAATTTGATCTCGGGTTCTTCTGCCTTTTCTAAATCCAGCTTGAAGATCTGGAAGTTCTCAGTTCATGTACTGTTGAAGCCAGCTTGGAGAATTTTGAGAATTACTTTTCTAGCATGTGAAATGAGTGAAATTGTGTAGTAGTTTGAATGTTCTTTGGCATTGCCTTTGGATTTGGAAAGAAAACTGACATTTTCCAGTCCTGTGGCCACTCCTGAGTTTTCCAAATTTGCTGACATATTGAGTGCAGCACTTTAACAGCATCGTCTTTTAGAATTTGAAACAGCTCAACTGGAATTTCATCATCTCCACTAGGTTTGATCATAGCGATACTTCCTAAGGCCCACTTCACTTTGCAGTCTAGGATATTTGGGTCTAGATGAGTGACCACATCATTGTGGTTATCTGGGTCATTAAGATATTTTTTGTATAGTTCTGTGTATTCTTGCCACCTCT
>NW_011484891.1:0-1440 GCF_000754665.1 Bison bison bison | reverse complement strand
TCTTGCCTGGAGAATCCTAGGGACGGCGGAACCTGGTGGGCTCCCGTCTATGGGGTCGCACAGAGTCGGACATGACTGAAGCGACTTAGCAGCAGCAGCAGCATGTTTAGGGCAAGATTTCCTTTAATTCCCAACTGAGTAGGTACTTGTAAGCTTTAAACATAAACCTGGTTGGGGTATTAGTTGGAGGCTGCCAATCTGTATTGCCTTTCTCTTTTGTTCTAAAAGCTTTATTTCCCATTCAAAGGTCAGTTTGTCAAAATAAAAATTGCCAGTGACAACTGAGTAATGGGTCAATATGCTGCTTCAGAGCTTTACTTCTCTAGGTTTTTTACCAGGATTGTTTCAGACCCTTCCTACGTGTCTTAGGTTCTTCCAGTGGTATATAAGACTACCACAGGTGCTCAGACCATGGTCCATTAGTCACATCCCTGGTCAAGCAGGTTAATTAAAATAAGTAGATTTCCCTGTAGACAGCTAAACAGCATAAGGTCTTGCCTTCACCCCTCCTCCAAGTTTTTCATTCTCCTGAGAAAGCTAATGCTGGCCCAGAGCAAAGAGTCCCTTCTTTGGAATTCATAAGCTCTTCTAAGTTTTCACTTTTACTTTAACAAACTTGATTAAGGTAGCTAACTCAAGGAATAATAACAGGCAGGTCTTCCTAACTACTCAGTCCAACCTTGCTCAGTGTTTAACTGAACGTCTTTCCAGTCTTTAAACTGAGGATAAAACATTCAATGTCTAAACTGAGTAAAATCTTTCCAGTCTCTTTCACTGAGGATAACCCACTCAAGTGTCTAAACTGAGCAAAAGTCTTCCCAGTATTTCCTACACTGAGGATAAACCAGGTACTTCTTGAAACTAAATTCCAAGGATAATCTATTTCTCCAGAGAGGAATTTAACATCTCTGAATAAAACTTAAGATCATCAACCAATAACAGGAGGTCCTAGAACTAGGAGAGACTCACTCAATTTCAAGAAAGTGGATGGGCACAAGAGGCCTCTGCTGGTACTAAAGCTCTGGATCCTCAAAGAGTTCAGGTGAGGGACAGAAGTCTGCTCTGGTCCCTTCATCAGTCACTGTAACTGTCAGCTAAAAAACGTATACATAACCTAAAAGCTGATTAGTATGTACTATGCAGTGGACATACTGAGGATTTCAAGCCCAGGAGGCAGCATCTCAGGTAACCCTGAGAAAAGTGCTCCAAAAGTTGGAGAATCTTAAAAGCAGCAAGACAATAGCAACTTGTTACATAAAAAGGAAGGAACATAAGAAGGTCTGCAAATATTTTAGCAGAAAGTTTACATACTAAAAGAACATGGCATTATATATTTAAAGCATTGAAAGGGGAAAGTCTAACCAAGAACACTCTACACGAAAAGATTTGAGGTAGACATAAAGAGTTTCCAGAAAAGCAAGGATAAAGTAGTTCACCACC
>NW_011484890.1:4753-5345 GCF_000754665.1 Bison bison bison | reverse complement strand
TTTTTAAACTTTACAAATTGTATTAGTTTTGCCAAATATCAAAATGAATCCGCCACAGGTATACATGTGTTCTTCATCCTGAACCCTCCTTCTTCCTCCCTCCCCATACCATCACTCTGGGTTGTCCGAGTGCACTAGCCCCAAGCATCCAGTATCCTGCATCGAACCTGGACAGGCAACTCGTTCCATACATGATATTATACATGTTTCAATGCCATTCTCCTAAATCTTCCCACCCTCTCCCTCTGCAACAGAGTCCATAAGACTATTCTATACATCAGTGTCTCTTTTGATGTCTCATACACAAGGTTATTGTTAGCATCTTTCTAAATTCCATATATATGCATTAGTATACTGTATTGGTGTTTTTCTTTCTGGCTTACTTCACTCTGTATAATAGGTTCCAGTTTCATCCACCTCATTAGAACTGATTCAAATGTGTTCTTTTTAATGGCTGAGTAATACTCCATTGTATATATGTACCAAAGCTTTCTTATCCATTCATCTGCTGATGGACATCTAGGTTGCTTCCATGTCCTGGCTATTATAAACTGTGCTGCGATGAACATTGGGGTACACGTGTCTCTTTCAA
>NW_011484890.1:0-1106 GCF_000754665.1 Bison bison bison | reverse complement strand
TTTCAGCTTCAACATCAGTCCTTCCAATGAACACCCAGGACTGATCTCCTTTAGAATGGACTGGTAGGACCTCCTTGCAGTCCAAGGGACTCTCAAGAGTCTTCTCCAACACCAAAGTTCCTAAGCATCAATTCTTCGGTGCTCAGCTTTCTTTATAGTCCAACTCTCACATCCATACATGACCACTGGAAAAACCATAGCCTTGACTAGAAGGACCTTTGTTGGCAAAGTAAAGTCTTTGCTTTTTAATATGTTATCTAGATTGGTCATAACTTTCCTTCCAAGGAATAAGCATCTTTTAATTTCATGCCTGCAGTCACTAGCTTCAGTGATTTTGGAGCCTCAGAAAATAAAGTCTGCTACTGTTTCCCCACTGTTTGCCATTGAAAGGTTGTTGCTGAACGAAAAGACGCTGGGATTCTTGGCCTCCAGAGGAGAAGAATTCAATCTTGGGCCAGAGATGAGGCTTGATTGCTCAGAGCTTTTGTGTAACAAAGTTTTACTAATGTATAAAGGAGATACAGAAAGCTTCTCACATAGGCATCAGAAGAGGGCAGAAAGAGTATCCCCATGCCAGTCTTCAGCTGGATGTTATATAGTCACTAGCAGTCTGTTAATGAAAGAAAGGAATGTTTTAAAACTCAGAATGGTACCAGGCCCTTCATCCATAAGATGCATTTTGGGATAATCTTGGCACCAGACAAGTGATCCCAGGCCATAAAATGATTGACTTGAATCTTGTAGAAGGGTAGATTACCATACGAATAGTTTCACTTACATAGATTAGGGGAACAATATCTGAGTATAGCATACTGGTTTGTCAAGTAGGTTCTGAGACATTAGGCACAACTGACTTGAAGACAGCTGCTGCTGCTGCTGCTAAGTCACTTCAGTCGTGTTTGACTCTGTGCGACCCCATAGACAGCAGCCCACCAGGCTGTGCCATTGCTGGGATTCTCCAGGCAAGAACACTGGAGTGGATTGTGGTTTCTCCAATGGATGAAAGTGAAAAGTGAAAGTGAAGTCGCTCAGTCGTCTCCGACTCTTAGCGACCCCATGGACTGCAGCCTACCAGGCTCCTCTGTCCATGGATTTTCCAGGCAAGA
>NW_011484889.1:19332-19953 GCF_000754665.1 Bison bison bison | reverse complement strand
TCAACAACATCCCAATGAGTGAGCTAAGCCCACGTTCTGTTTGCACACTGCTAGTATAAGAGTTCAGTACCCTCCTTGGTCAGTTCAGACTTCCAGAAAGTTCTTCCTCATGTTGAGCTGAAATGAGTGTCCTGTTAACCCACCAGCACCAAAGAACTGATCCATGGCAGAGCCAGGACTCCTAGTCCACACCCTTTCAATTCGCCTCACTGCAAATTGCCCATGGCCTCGTCCGCTCTCTTGTTGCCCCTCCTTCTGCCTAGACTGTGGGTAATAGTTGGCCCTTGCCAGGTGGAAATAAGTGGGAAAGACCAGAAGTTGGTAGGGCAGAAGGAAGGTGGGGAATGAGGTAGTCAGCAGGGCGGCCTGGCCTCTGGTTGGCTCCAATGCCCTGAAAACAATTTGCTTGTCTGGTGTGCTAATTTGCTTTATGTCTTCTCTTATTAATCACATTGTTTAGCACAGGCCTGTGAGCTTCAAATGTGTTTGTTATGACTGCAATTATGTGTGACTGACCACGGAATCGGCAGTCTGGAAACAGGATTTCCTCCCTCCCTTGGACTCCCAGATTCCAGGGACTCCCTCTTTTGCAGGCCCAGCCTGTTCCTTTTTGCCAGACTC
>NW_011484889.1:14064-16240 GCF_000754665.1 Bison bison bison | reverse complement strand
AGATGTGGGCAGGACCTCCCTCATGGGCGGCTGGGAGGTGGGGGTGAGAGGCTTTCAGGGATGGAGAGATGAGGAACAGCTCCCAGACACCACCAGGCAGCTCCTCTTGAAAGGCTGCCTCCTGGCTGCAATTCCGTGCATGGCACTTTGCTGATGGCAGTGCAGCCAAGCTGAGAGGCCACAGCTGGCCCAGGGCCCCTGGCCTCCACTGTTTCTGGGAGCAAAGCTTGGGCCAGGAGGCCACCAGCTCCTGGGCTGGGCTTCTCTGCACCCCAAGAAGGTTTGTTTTCAGGTACCACTTTCTGGGCAGCAGCAGTTTCAACGGCTTCAAACCTGAGGAGGCAGGAATTTGGACTCTGAGGTCAGACTCAGCAGTTCCAGTCCATTCATTCGTCCTCTGGGAACTCTAGGGCTGGCGTTACCAGGACGAAACCTAAAGGACTTGTTGGTGCCAGGAACTGCTGATCTTCCTAGACCCAACTGGGCAGGGCTAGATAACATCTAGTCCTCTGTGCCAGCCACGTGACCTGACAGTGCCCTGAAAGAAGAAAAGGGGAACTTAGCAAGGGTTCCCTCATCATTTGGTTGTGTGGAGGCCAGCAAGAGATCTAGGGCACAGACAAAGGGAGTTCGGGGGGTATGAGACAGTATATCCCTGGTGTCTGAGAGGGGACATATAACTGCTCTAGCTCTTGGCATGTTTGGCAGGACACCTGCAATCAGAGAATCATCCTTTCAGAATGGGACTCCCCCGGTCTATCCCAACCTCTTCATATCACAGAAGAGAGAATAAAGGCTCTGATAGAGGCACAGGCTTGCCTCAGGTTAGGGAGCCAGCGGCAGAGGTGAGGCAACAAGGCAAGGATCCTGATTCCCAACAGAGTGCTGCTTTCCACAGCCCTGGGCTGCTCAGTGGAATGAATGGATGAGTAAGTGCATGGATGAATGAATGGAAAGGCTTGGCTGCTCAGATGGAGGTGTGGCTTGGCCAAAAGTTTGTAGAGACAGAGGATATGTCCATTTCCAGCTTCTCAGTCATGTGCTGCTAGCCTGAAACAGGCAGGAATCCACCTTGCTCTTTTCCTCTCAACTATGTCTCCCCACAGGCTCCAAAGAAGAGGAAGAACTCACCCCATGTCACCCACCAAGCCAAGGGCAGGGGCAGGATGCAAAGCCAGGTGTCTCTTGAGCCCCCACTTCTCACCTCTCTGCCAGAGTTGAAGATAACTTCCATCCATTTCACAGGCAAGGAAACCGGAGACAGCCCCAGAGGGGGCCCAAGACGGATTACAGGATGAGCTTTAAATCAGGCTTGGCAGGACACTGTGCATAATGGATTCCTGTTGGCTGGAGCAGCATTCGTGGCCCCTGTGGGTCCAGACAGCCCCCAAAGTGATGTCACTTCAAATTAACGACAGGTGGCAGCAGAGGACTATGGTAGGCAGCCTAAGACCTGGCTTCTTGGCTTGCCCAGCCCCCTTCCTCAGGCCCAAAGTTGGCTTGATTGGTACCCTGAGTGTGTGGGGGGCCCCCTGTGGCTGAGTGGCCAGGCTGAGGGGCCTGGGACACCCAGGGCTGGGATAAGTGGCTGCTTGCTGAAAAGAAGCATCCTCAGTCATGGTGAAAGGCAGGACTAAACATCTGAGAGGGAGGTAGCTGGGGACGGGGACTGGACAGAGCCAGTGAAGGAGAGGGAACTGCAGAGAAAGTGGTGGGGGAGGGAGAGAGACAGAGAAATAGGTTGCTGGTTCAGAGAAATAAGAATGTGCAGATCTATCCACACACATGTGGAAAAATCGGGGAACTTTCCAGCTGGAAGGACTGTTAGAGGCCACTTACTCCAAACCTGCCATCTGATACATGGGAATACTGAGCCTCAAAGAAGATGTAATTTACTTGAGATCACTCGAGCAAATTTCTGATAAGCAAGACTAGTCCCACCCTGGCTCCTCCCCCAATTCCTAGACTCCAGCTCTTTTGTCCTTGGACGGTATAACTTCCCCAGGGATGGTCCCAATATTTGCCACAAAATGGGGATGACCTAGAGAAGGAGACAGATACACAGTCAGAGGCAGAGGGAGGCAGTGCAAGAGGGGAAAGGCAAGAAGGAGCAGGAAGGAGTAGTGCGGGCAAAGAGGTGGGGCAAGGTTATCTCGACATGGACAAGCTCTCTTCC
>NW_011484889.1:12583-13964 GCF_000754665.1 Bison bison bison | reverse complement strand
CTTTGAGCCTGAACTAAGGGGTTAGGGGCTGGTAACTGAGGATTTGCTGGTGTATTCTTGCCTGGAGAATCCCATGGATAGAGGAGCCTGGTGGGATACAGTCCATAGGGTTGCAAAGAGTCAGACACGACTGAGCAACTTAACACACACACGTGGAGAGAGCACTGCTCCCGGCTCTGTCTCTGATTAACTGTGGAACCTTAAATGCCTTCTCTGAGTCACAGCTTTCCATGCGTACCACCAGAGGACAAGTGAGCAGCAGTGGACCAGAGGAGCTCTAAAGACCCACCCAGATCCACTGTGCCCCGTTTCTTTCTCTGTGTCTGGAGGAAGGAAGGATGGGACCCTGAGGCTCATGCTCTCAACTTGGCTTCTGGCCTTCCAAAAGGAGGACACCAATCCTAACAGAAATATGGAAAGATATCCAGACACACAGATGCATGGACAAAGATCTCTGGCTGGTGTACCCCTGAGCTAAACAAACCACTGTGGTTGATCTGCCCAAGGGTAGGTTTATTGGAGGCAGTCATTCCCAGGATGGAGTATTATGGAAGGGTGAGCAGTTTCAAGACTGTTTGGAGGAAGTGCATTTTCACAAGGGTTTTGAAAGAGGAGGCAAGAGGCTTGGTGGGGAGAAAGGAAGAAGTGGTCAGGATTCCAGATCTCATCCCTCCTTCCCAAGCCATCTTTTCTCTTTATCTCCATATACCCTCCCCAAGGTGTTGGCTGGGATCATATCCAGTCTAGAGTTTGCTCAAGCCTTGACCTCAAGGTCAGAAGAAGGCAAGTCTGGAAGAGTTCTTAGATGCTAGCCATCAGAGATACTGAAGCCCAGAAAGGAGACAAAACTTTCCCCTTAGAATATAGTATAAAAAGCACAGTAATAGATACATGGACAAAATATTATGGGTACACATAGGAGGAATCGGTTGTCTGGAAAAGGCTTTTCAGGGGTGCTAACAGTTGGCCTTCACCTTGAAGGATAAGTAGAAGAACAGCAGGTGTACAGAGCAAAGGATTTCAGGCACAGAGAACCACAAAATACACAGGCATAGAGCAGTGAATGTAAAAGAGAGGAAACAGTAAATGTGGTCCAAAAGAAGCAGAGGAAATGGAGCAGAGCACAGGTGAAATGTCAGATCAAGACTAGATGCTAAAGAACCTTAAAAGTCAGGCTGGGAAGTTGAGCTTTCTTTCATAAATACTGGGGACCTACTGGTTTTTAAACAGGGAGATAATCAGACGATGTTTTTTAAAATAATAATACAGATTACTTTAGTTTCTGTTAATGGATTAATTCTTTTCTATAGGCTCAGGTGTGAGCCAGCCTGGTTCAAACCCTGCGTCCAGCACTTACTAGCTGTGTGACCTTGGGCCCGTT
>NW_011484889.1:10825-11502 GCF_000754665.1 Bison bison bison | reverse complement strand
ACCTACTGAGCACTTTCTTTCATTGAGTTTTACTAACTGTACTAGTTTACTAGCTTTACTAGTAAATTTTCCTAGTTTTACTAGTTTCACTAGTTCACTGAGTTTTACTAATAGGACTTGCGGTTGGACTGTGTATGAGGGAGGATGGTTTCTGAATGGATAGTGGTGCCATCATCTGAGATGAATACTAGAGAAGGAACTCTACTCTGGCCTCAGTTCTCTCTTTTTAGGCTGAAAAACTGCAGTTTCAGTAAATGCTCCCTTGTGAGATATGTTTTGAAAACTCTCAAACTTCTTAGAGATGCATTAGGTCCCAACTGGGAAGTTTCTGTATTGCAGCTGGTGTGCAAGTCTTTATTTCTTTAGTCTTTCTTTACTGACATAGCCAGTCTGTCAAAACAACCAAGTTGCACTCAACCAATCTGATTCCTCAGATGCACATCAACCCTTGATTGTATTCAGACAGAATCAAGGCTCTCGCCTTTTATCCCAACCTCAGCAAAATTCTAACCATGAGTATGTGTAGGAAGATGTACCTTTGCTACCTTGTCCCTTCTCTAAGAAAGAGTCACAAGAAAACCCAATTTTTAGCTGTAAATTAGCACTTTTAAATTTCTATGTACTTAAAGTAATATGTACTGACTGATAAACTAAGCCCTTTACATGGATTATCTTAT
>NW_011484889.1:7817-10725 GCF_000754665.1 Bison bison bison | reverse complement strand
GGCCAGGGACATGAAAAGGGGGTCTAAGTCGGATCCAGAGCTGGAGAAAAGAGTCCTGAATTTTCTTCTACCTCTGTTCCTGCTTGCTGTAAGATCACTGCCCAATTTCACCACACACTGTGGACACTTTGTTTCCTGACCAGGACACAAGCCCTGCCATTTCAGAACCACTGGTCCAAGAAAAGATATGCATGTTATGTCATCATCAACTCTAGTGACCATATTTTTCAAACTGAAAAATCAGACCATATTGTCTAATGTATCATCTGATCACAGAACAGAATATTTAAAATGAAGCTTGTCCCCAGAAATCTGGGCCATCTGGTTATTGTCCTGTTACTCCACCCATTGGCTGTCCCTTCACACAGGGGCCTGGAGATGCCCCCAGCTGTTAACCAGGCCCTGGGGCTGAGAAGAGAAAGTAGAAAGAGAACTAATGTATAGTGAGCTCTTGCCATGTGTCAGGCATTTTCTGTCCATTATCTTGTTTACTTCTCATGATAACCATAGGAGGTGGATACTCTTAGAATCCTCATTACAAGTTCAGACAGCTGGACTTGCTCATACAAGGTCATACAAGTATACTCGGACAGATACAGAGCAGGAACTGTGGCCCCACTGTGGCCCCACTGTGATGAGCTGACCTCCTCAGTAGAGGCCCTTCCAAGGAGTAAAAGGAAACATGGAGCAGAAACACCAGCTTGGAAACTCCTGTGAACTTAGGATGTATCAACAGAGGTAGAGCCCAAATGAAGCATGCAAGGACCTTTCTCTTCTTTACCCTCTGGAACCTGTGTCCAGTTCTGGTTCCCATACACTGGTGGAACACTGGTGTGGTGAGGATGTTGGGGAGGGGCTTAGAGCTCACTTCTGTGAGGAGCAGCTGGAGGAACTAGGGCTATTAAGCCTGGAGGTGTGACCTCAGAGACTTCAGACCACACAAGGAGTAGGCATGTTCTGCGTGGCCCAGGGGACTGAGATAAAAGGTGGTGGTTATAGGGAGGCAGATGTGAACTCAGTACAAGGGAGAACTTTCTCAGACTCCAAGCTGTTCTTTCAAAAAACTGGCTGCCTTGAGACAGAGTGAGCTCTCCACTGCTAATGATGCATCAACATGGTTGAGCTGAGCACTCAGTAGAAAGGCTGCATAGAAGATGCAAACTCAGGATAACAAGTTAGATTCAATGCCCGCTAACTTCATTGCAGCCCTGAAACTCCTTGAATCTATGATTTTGCAAAGTTTGGATTTAAGGGCTCCACCCACATGGAGATCCCATAACTTCCCTACACCTTTTCCCCAGTGCCTTACATCTTTTAAAACCAGAATGTTATTCCTTAGGTCTCACCTAAGTTCTTCTTATTGGAATCATTCTGAGTTCCACACAGGACAGGCTGATGAGAAGGGAGGGGTGGAGAAAGCTGCAAAGCAAGGCTGCCAGAGACCTAGAGGAGAATCATTCTCAAATAGCAAACGTTAAAAAGACAGATGGCCAAAGACGAATCAGGGAGTGGGGTGGGGATTCAGACAACATTACAGCTGAGATGTCAAGGTACTTTTTCTTTAATGACATTATCTTTCCTGATTGATTTTGTGATTCAAGTTGCTAACACTTGAAAAGTGGTAAGAGCGGTGAGTTGCTCATGTCTTCATCATTTGGAATATGACATTTACCAATTGCTTGAGGTAATGCTGAACATTTTCCTGCTAATGTCAGGAAATCCTTTCCTAGGGCCAATCTAGATGTCATTTACAGCACCACTGTTAAACATGAAATTTGCATAGTGTCCTATTGAGTGAGAAGTGCAGATTATCAGGTGACTGGAAGAGGGGCAAGAGACTGAGGATGGTCCTGGTTTGTCTGACAAGACCACAGAGATGTCGTGGACTAAGAAGGTTTGGACTGAAATGGGCAGATGGCCCATCTCTGCTGAATCAAATCTTGTTTCTCTCCATTCTCTTGGATCTTCACTACTTAGGTCAACATCAATTTACCAGAGATGAGGGCAGCACCCAGAGGATGCTGGCCAGAGAAGCTGTCATCCCTGCCCTGGAGGCTTTGATGAGCTCTTAACATTTCTTTCCTCCATCATCTTAGAAATTTTCTTTCTCCGTGCTCAAGACCAGCTATCCTCAGGAGAGTGCCTTGGCTCTAGGACCTTTGCCTGGTGAAGCCCAAAGCCTGGGAGTAGTGTGAAGAAAGGCTGCCCTTCTTCCTGTGGGTTGTGTGCTTGTCTGGCTTACTGTGTGATTAAGGCCAGGTTCTATTTTCAATCTGGACCTGTGGATTTCCCTAAGAGATACTCTTTTGTGGAGGAAAGAAAGAGGGCTTCTATGGTGAATGTTTATACAAATTCCATCTGTGAGGGAGTGTCTTAGGTCAGATTCTTGAGAAGTGGAACCTGAAGTAGGGATCAGGAAATGTTGTCATGCTCTTATGGAAAAGCCCAAAAGCGAGGCAGGAGAGCAGGATAGGGAAGAGATGACCAAGAAAGGATTTGGTCCATAGTAAATTCTAGCCTTGACCTGATCTAGAGTAGATGTGGAGGCTTTGTAGCATAAATCACACCACAGAGTTATACCATCTTGAGAGGAGGGACTAGAGTTTTGTAATCCTTTATCAGTTACTTACTGTCCCCCTCCCCAACTCCATCTCCCACTGGGAGCAGGTATAACCTCCCATGAGACTGGATTATGTGGCTTCCATCAGCCCAGGGCATATCACTGAGGTCTTGCCATTAGCCACAGCACTCACAGTGGCAGGGGATACATGTACCAGCTGGAAAAGGGGATCTGGCTTTGGCACCAAAATCCTCTACTATAGCAGAGCTGCTATCCTAGGTTTCTAAAGGCTTCCTCCTTCTGTGAATCACAACGACATCGATCACCACAGCTCTGCCAGTCAGCTGT
>NW_011484889.1:5588-5968 GCF_000754665.1 Bison bison bison | reverse complement strand
ATCTGCTTGTGTTGTCTTTGATTTCTTTCATCAGCATCTTATTGTTTTCAGAATACAAGTCTTTTGTCTCCTAAGGTAGGTTTATTCCTAGGTATTTTACTTTATTTTTTTGATGTGATGGTAAATGGGACTATTTCTTTAATTTCTCTTTCTGATATTTTGTTGTTAGTGTATAGAAGTGGAAAGGATTTCTGTGTGTTAACTTTGTATCCTGAAATTTTACCACATTCATTGATGAGCTCTAGTAGTTTTCTGGTAACATTAGAGTGATATCATCTGCACATCTGAAGTTGTTGTTATTTCTCCCAGCGATCTTGATTCCATCTTATGATTTATCCAGCCTGTTATTTTACACGATGCACTCTGGATGTAAGTTAAAC
>NW_011484889.1:4380-5488 GCF_000754665.1 Bison bison bison | reverse complement strand
TAAACAACAACAACAACAACAATAATTAGTGATGTTGAGCATCTTTTCATGTATTTGTTGGCCATCTGCGTGTCTTCTTTGGAAAAATGTCTGTTTAGGTCTTCTGCCCATTTTTTTTTACTCAAGATTTTTTAAAAAAATATTTATTTATTTGCTGCACTGGGTCTTAGCTGTGGCATGTGGGATCTTTAATCTTTTTTTGTTGTTTTTTAAATTTTTTAATTAATTTATTTTACTTGGAAGATAATTACTTTATGATATTGTGATGGTTTTTGCAATACATCAACACGAATCGCCCACAGGTATACATGTATCTTCCCCATCCTGAATCCTCCTCCCACCTCCTTCCCCATCCTGTCCCTCTGGGTTGTCCCAGAGCACCGGCTTTGGGTGCCCTGCTTCATGCGTCGAACTTGCCCTGGTCATCTATTTTACATATGCTAATGTACATGTTTCAGTGCTATTCTCTCAGATCATCCCACCCTCTGCCCATTTTTTGATTGGGTTGATGGGTTTTTTTAATATTGAGCTGCATGAGCTGTTTATAGATTTTGGAGACTAATCCCTTGTCAGTTGCATCATTTTGCCAATATTTTCTCCCATTCTGTGGGTTGTCTTTTTGCTTTGTTTATGGTTTCCTTTGGTGTGAAAAAGCTTTTAAGTTTAATTAGGTACAATTTGTTTATTTTTCTTTTTATTTTTTACTCTAGGAGAAGGCTTGAAAAAGATATTGCTGCAGTTTATGTAAAAGGATGTTCTGCCTATGCTTTCCTCTTAAGAGTTTTATAGTGTCCTGCCCTACATTTAGGTCTCTAATCCATTTTGAATTTATTTTTGTGTATGATGTTAAAGAATTTCATCTTTTCACACAACTGTCTAGTTTCTCCAGCACCATTTATTGAAGAGACTATCTTTCCTCCATTGTATATTCTTGCCTCTTCTGTCATAGATTAATTGACTATAGGTGTGTGGGTTTATTTCTGGGCTTTCTATCCTGTTCCAATTATCTATATTTCTGTTTTTGTGCCAGTACCATACTGTCTTGATGACTGTAGCATTATAGTATAGTCTGAAGTCAGGGAGCCTGATTGCTCCAGCTCTGGTTTTC
>NW_011484889.1:0-596 GCF_000754665.1 Bison bison bison | reverse complement strand
GACTTGGGAACTTGAGCCAGGAGTTTTGGTGGGAAGAAAGCTGCTGAAGAACTGGGTAAATTTGGGTAGAATAGCAAAGAATGGCCTTTTGGCAGGGCATTTATCGGGAGGGCAAAGTGCCAGGCTCTGACAGGGCAAGTCCACTGCCCTGAGGTTCACAAAGAAGCCATCCCTTTGCCAGCCTCTGCCTGGGATTCTCATCAAGCTCTAGAAGGGGAAAAAAAGAAACCAAAATGAAATATATATTTATAACAATAATAATAATTATTCTTTCACCAATTTTCTCTTCCTCTGATGGAATCTGGCAAGGACTACAGAGCAGGAAAACTGCTAAAGTTGAGAGTAATGGTGCCCCCAGGACAAATAAAGAGGGAACTTCAAACTAGCAGATGCTGCCGAAAACCCAACACAGGAAATATCTGCAGAATGAATTGAGAATTTATGGGGGCTAGAGTTTTCAGAATTTATAAGCGAGTTCCATGAGCAGAGAAGGGAGATGGAAGAGAAAGAACAGGACAGGGCAAGAAGAGTGGGCTGAGGGTAAAGGCCAGCTGCTCTGCCACCTCCTGCCAAGCACAGAGGCAGATTGTTATCAG
>NW_011484888.1:14404-15580 GCF_000754665.1 Bison bison bison | reverse complement strand
AACCTGTGGAACACTGTAAAAAGCAGTTCTATGGGGAAGGTTCATAGCAATACAGGCATACCTCAAGAAACAAGAAAAAAAACCAAATAAATAACCTAACTCTACCCCTAAAGCAACTAGAAAAGGAAGAATGAAGAACCTCAGGGTTAGTAGAAGGAAAGAAATCTTAAAAATTAGGGCATAAATAAATGCAAAAGAAACAAAAGAGACCATAGCAAAAATCAACAAAGCCAAAACCTGTTTCTTAGAAAGGATAAATAAAACTGACAAACCATTAGCCAGAGTCATCAAGAAACAAAGGGAGAAAAATCAAATCAATAAAATTAGAAATGAAAATGGAGAGATCACAACAGACAACACAGAAATACAAAGGATCATAAGAGACTACTATCAGCAATTATATGCCAATAAAATGGGCAACTTGGAAGAAATGGACAAATTCTTAGAAAAGTACAACTTTCCAAAACTGGACCAGGGAGAAATAGAAAATCTTAACAGATCCATCAAAAGCATGGAAATTGAAACTGTAATCAGAAATCTTCCAGCAAACAAAAGCCCAGGTACAGACGGCTTTACAGTGGAATTCTACCAAAAATTTAGAGAAGAGCTAACACATATCCTACTCAAACTGTTCCAGAAAATTGCAGAGGAAGGTAAACTTCCAAACTCATTCTATGAGGCCACCATCACCCTAATACCAAAACCTGACAAAGATGCCATAGAAAAAGAAAACTAAAGGCCAATATCACTGATGAACATAGATGCAAAAATCCTTAACAAAATTCTAGCAATCAGAATCCAACAAAACATTAAAAAGATCATACACCATGACCAAGTGGGCTTTATCCAAGGGATGCAAGGATTCTTCAATATCCAAATCAGTCAGTGTAATACACCACATTAACAAATTGAAAAATAAAAGCCATATGATTATCTCAATAGATGCAGAGAAAGCCTTTGACAAAATTCAACATCCATTTATGATAAAATCTCTCCAGAAAGCAGGAATAGAAGGAACATGCCTCAACATAATAAAAGACTATATATGACAAACCCACAGCAAACATTATCCTCAATGGTGAAAAATTGAAAGCATTTCCCCTAAAGTCAGAAACAAGACAAGGGTGCCCACTCTCACCACTACTATTCAACATAGTTTTGGAAGTTTGGGCCACA
>NW_011484888.1:8019-12214 GCF_000754665.1 Bison bison bison | reverse complement strand
ACACAGATGTATAGAACAGTCTTCTGGACTCTGTGGGAGAGGGCAAGGGTGGGATGATTTGGGAGAATGACATTGAAACATGTATAATATCATATGTGAAATGAATAGCCAGTCCAGGTTCAATGCATGATACATGATGCTCGGGGCTGGTGCACTGGGATGACCCAGAGGGATGGTACAGAGAGGGAGGAGGGAGGGGGGTTCGGGATGGGGAACACGTGTACACCCGTGGCAGATTCATGTTGATGTATGGCAAAACCAATACAATTTGTGAAGTAATTAGCCTCCAATTAAAATAAATAAACTTTAAAAAAAATAATGCATGGCATATAATAAAGTAGGACTGCAAGAATAAGTATAAACATCATTAATTACATAAAACGTAACTTGATTAACTTCATCTCTTGAAAGAAAAAGAATTTGTTTGGGTAAAAAAGAAAAAGCTTAGCTATGCAGAGAAACCTAAAACAAGGATGATTTGAGAGAATAGCATTGAAACATGTATATTATCACATGTGAAATAGATCGCCAGTCCACGTTTGATGCGTGAGGCAAGGTGTTCAGGGCTGGTACATGGGGATGACCCTGACAGATGGGAAGGGAGGGAGGTGGGAGGCAGGGTCAGGATGGGGAACACATGTACACCCATGGCTGATTCATGTGAATGTATGGCAAAAACCATTTTTAAAAAAATGGAAATAAAGTGATGAGCAAAGAAATATACACTAAGCCAGTGGTTATCAAAGTGTGGCCTTTGCACCAGCAGAATCAATGTGTTAGTAATGTAAATTCTAGGGCAGATGTACTGAGAATCATAAACTGGTGGCAGGATCCAGCAATCTGAATTTCTGAGGTCATATGGCTTCCCTCATAGCTCAGTTGGTAAAGAATCCGCCTGCAATGCAGAAGACCCAGGTTCTGCAGCCGGAAGATCTGCTGGAGAACGGACAGGCTACCCGTTCCAGTATTCTTGGGCTTCCCTTGTGGCTCAGCTGGTAAAGAATTCTCTTGTAAAGCGGGATACCTGGGTTCGATCCCTGGGTTGAAAAGATCCCCTGGAGACGGGAAAAGTTACCCACTCTAGTATTCTGGCCTGAAGATTTCCATGGACTATAGTCCATAGGGTTGCAAAGAGTCGGATACGACTGAGCAACTTTCACTTTCACTTTGAGGTGATGTGGATGCCCACTCAGGTTTGAGAATCATGGCTGTAAATGCTAAAAGACCATGTAAGTGGTAAACAGTACTATTAGACAAAATATAATTTGAGGCAAAAAGGGACTAAGAGAAATTCTATGTTGTTAAGTGTAAAATCCACCAAGATATACTCAAGTTATGAAATTTTACGTATTACTGAAAGATCTAAACTTAAAACTTTTAGAAATATAAGCAGAAATGAACAAAATCACCTTCCTAAAAAGAAGTCAATATTCCTCTCAAAGAAATGGGCAAATAAAATAGATTTTAAAATAAGGACATGGAATGTTCTAATTAAAAAATTTAAAACCTGGTATAACAAGGAACTGCACAGCTAATAAGCAAACTTTTTCTAAACTTTTCGGGGTAAACAGAAACTCAAATTTAAAATCAGAAAATATGAGTAATGAGTAAAAATAAAATCTCTATACTTCGAAACCTGGGGTATACAGCCAAAACAGTAACTGTGTTAAATTTCAGAACTGTTAAAGCTTTTGGAAGAAATAAAGAAGGGAATAAATAAACCAAGCATTCAACTCTAGAAGGAAGTACCAAAAACAAAAATAAAAAATGAACAAAGGATGTAAAAATAATTAAAGAGGACAGTACAAATAAAGTAGAAACATCTCCCTGATACAGACTTTTAATTAGTAAAGTTAAAAGTCTTATTTTTGAGTAACAAGACAGTAGACAAACCTCTGCCAAGGCTGATCACGAAAAAGGGTGAAGACTTGAACTTTAGGAACATATCAGGGGATGTAACTGACAAGATAGAGATTAAAACATGTAGATTATGTACAGCTCTGAGATTTAGGTGAAATGAGATTTCCTAGTGAAATGTCAACTCTCAAAAATGCACTCAAAAGAAGCGTTACAGGTTTTACTACTTTCTCAAAAATTGAAAAGGAAAACATTTTCCGAACTCCCAATGCTCACCCAAGGTCCCAGGTTCAAATAGTTTTGGGGGTAAATTCCACCAAACCTTCAAAGAACATGTTATTTTTCTAAGTTCAGAAAAACAGGAAAGCTTCCTAACTCATTCTTTAGACTAATATTAATTAATCTGGTATCAAAATTGAACTGAAATAGTACTTTCCTAAAATATAACAAAACTTATGGATCAAATTCACTTGAATATATAGAGATAACAATAACAAGCATGACCAAGTAGAAACAGTAGTGGTTCAACATCAGAAAACCTATTAATATAATCTATTTCATTCATTCCTTTATTCAATGAACACTTCTAAACTGCCTACTATGTGCCACACATTTTCCTGGCTATAAGAAAAATAGACCACAGCAGTGAAAAAAAAACAACACACACACACACACGAGTGCTTACCCCCAAGGATCTTATAAATTAGAGGGAGGAGAAAGAAAACAAAATAATTTGAGTGTTATCAATTCTGTTATAGTGGTGTAATAACAATAAAGTGTTAGTCCCTCAGTCGTGTCCAGCTCTTTGTGACGCCATGGACTGTAGCCCTCCAGGTTCCTCTGTCCATGGGATTCTCCAGGCAAGAACCCATTTTTTCAGAAACCGCTTTGTCAATACCCATTTTAAAATTCAAATACTCTTTATTTCACTGCTAGGAAGCCGTCCATTTAACAGAAATACTTGAACACAGTAAACAAACACAGGCATATCCTAATGAGGTTCAGCACTGGATCTAAAACTGAAAAACTAATAACTGCCTAAAACTATAAATTATCCATTAAAATGGGCATGATTATATAAATTATGGTACACCCCCACTATAGAAAAGTGTATACAAATATGTGTGCTAAAGACACTTGAGAGAAGTAGAAATAACAAATCATAAAATGTAATATAATCATTTTTCCCCATTTTGAGTGGAAAGTTGAAGCCATAAGAGGAGGTAAGGAGGGTCTTTTACTCCATCCAAACATTTTATTATTATTCTTCTATATAAATTTATTTATTTTAATTGGAGGCTAATTACTTTACAGTATTGTTTTGGTTTTGCCATACATCAACATGAATCTGCCACGGGTGCACACATGTTCCCCATCCTTTAACCCCCTCCCACCTCTCTTCCCATACCATCCCTCTGGGTCATCCCAGTGCACCAGCCCTGAGCATCCTGTATCATGCATCGAACCTGGACTGGCGATTCGTTTCACATATGATATTATACATGTTTCAATGCCATTCTCCCAAATCATCCCACCCTCACCCTCTCCCACAGACATTTTATTATTAAAAACTTCAAACATACAACAAACCTGAAAGAACACCAATACGTCTAGATTTGTCATTAATACTTTACTGTACTTGGGTCTTACAATATACTTTTAAAGTTTGGATTTTTAGTACATGGACCTTGCCTTTTGCAATAAAAATATGGTTTAAATAATGAATAGATATTACTTTCATAATCAGAGAAATGAAATAACTTTTTACAAATCATTATTCTCAGTTCTTCTAGAGCACCAATTTTTCATTTGTACATTCAGTTCTAAAAATAAAAATATTCAACAGAGTAGTAATGCACTACTGCTTCATTCCATGCTTGAGATTAAAAAAATAATAATTGCATTATTTCATCCCTGAAATGAGTATCTTGTTCTTAAAGTTTAAGTTTTTAAAATCATCCTTAGCTACACATTTCGACAGCCACCTTCTTTTTCTTATAACTGGATATTACTTTAATTGCTTATTTTCATCTCAATTATCTTTTCAAGTCTGTTGCTGTTACACATCATAGCATTACTACTGCAATGTTAAAAAAAAAAAAAACCTGAAAAGCAGTAAATGCAGAAAATTCTCTTTCTCGCTCCAGTACTTTCGCCTTTATTTTTTGCACTTTATTTCTTCCCCTTTCCATATACCTTCTGCCAAGTTGCTTCAGTCGTGTCCGACTCCATGCGACCCCAGAGACGGCAGCCCACCAGGCTCCCCCGTCCCTGGGATTCTCCAGGCAAGAACCCTGGAGTGGGTTGCCATTATCTTCTCCAATGCATGAAAGTGAAA
>NW_011484888.1:6924-7919 GCF_000754665.1 Bison bison bison | reverse complement strand
CAGGTTAACTTCCTTCTTATGAAACTGAACTTAGATTAGTTTTGTTCGTGGTAAGTAATAAACACAAAAATGAGAACTTCAAGCTTTTCCACAAAAATCACACATTCCAAAAACAGTATTTAGGTAACTGCTACAGTTAACGGTATACAAATGGCATTTCATTAAATGTAAACTAAGGAATAAATCACCGAACATCCTTTTTTGAATCAAAGTTTAAAAAGGCAAACCCCAAATTTTTACAACTTTTATGCCGAATTCAAATCTTTCCAACAACACAGAAAGTACTACTTCCATGACTGGAATGGGAATAGAACTAAAATGAATTTCACTCCGTCAAAGGTATAACCAACACATGAGGAACAATGACTGCAATGAGACTACGTTCGTCAGATTAAATTTAAACCACATGCAAGCCACTTGCCGAAATGGCCCCTTTTCACAATCAACCCAAGACACAAGCTGTGCAAATTTCATTAAGCGACCGTCTCCGTCACCCTGCAAAGCTTGTCTCTTACCACTCCCGGCTTATAATTAACAAGACCCAAACACCTTCGTTTCCTTTTCCATTAAAGTGAATTCCTAAAAACTATTTTTTAACCCCCCCGGCATTCCCTCCAATTACTTACGGTTAAATTCGTGCTCCTTTGGTTGCTTATTGTTTAGCCAGATATCTCCATACGGATCTTCGTTATTCCACAGGGGCAGGTAATGACTTTTTCCGCCTCTTAAAGGTCTCTCGGGGACCTCTCGGTGCGCACTATTTCTGAAGGGAGTTTCTAGAGAAACAGACTCCAGCAACTCCCCACAGAGAACGTTATCTATGCACAAGATTCCCTGGCCTATTCTTTTCTCGTTGTAAATGCACGAGACTCTGAAAATTCTCACTTCTATGCCAACTTTGAGGATATTTTTATATACGAGAGAATTCAGGCTGGGGTCCAGGTAGCACTTCTCTTGGTACACCCCGTCTGAGATTGTCACATCAAAGCAGTAAA
>NW_011484888.1:5456-5584 GCF_000754665.1 Bison bison bison | reverse complement strand
GACAGCCCTGGGATTCTCCAGGCAAGAACCCTGGAGTGGGTTGCCATTATCTTCTCCAATGCATGAAAGTGAAAAGTGAAAGTGAAGTCGCTCAGTCGTGTCCGACTCCTAGCGACCCCATGGACTGC
>NW_011484888.1:3369-4525 GCF_000754665.1 Bison bison bison | reverse complement strand
CAGGTTCTTTGCCACTAGTGCCACCTGGGAACCCCGGGCTTTTGGTAGTATTAACAAAACTGGATAAAGTATGCACAGCCTTTAGGACAGTTCCTGGTGCAGAAAATCCTCCATAAACATTAGCTGCTCTTGCTATTAGCGTTCACATAATTGTAGTGGCTCACTGAGTGCAGGTTGGGTGAATTTATGATTAAATGCAAATGAAGACAGAAAACTATAGAACTGGCTTGTGAAGGGCTCCCTTTAGTTTACAATTTTTAAAATATATTTTATACAATATCTGGCTTAAAATACAGGCAGGATATAGAATTTCAGAAGCTGCATTTCTAAACTACAAGGAATGTATAGGGAATGAATGTAATGTGAAAATTCTGAGAAGAATAGTGAGAATTTATATATATTTATATATCTCCAGATGCACCAGTATACACAGAATGTAGTGATTGTCCAAGAATATTTTCAAAGATAGAAATAAGCATGCCTTGATTATATTAATCTCCCTTGGCTCTCTATTTCATCATTCTTAATTCACTATTTATGAAGTCCCTACCAAAAGGCAGGCACTGTTCTAGACCATTGCAGATAACAGTAGTCAGGCTCCTTTACTCAAGCTTCTCACTGCTTGGGCTGAAGAACCCTACCATTATTAATATTTAACCAATTCACTAATTCTACATGTATTTATTGAGTGTCTGCTCTAGACCAGGTGCAGCCTTGCCTTGGAGACCAAAAAACATATTAAGGGGAAAGTGAGGAGAGGGAGCAGGAGTTAATGTGTATTAATACAATATGATTAAGGGAGGGTTTTCTATTCAGAAATTGAACAGAGCAGAGACCTGCAAGAAGTGAGGGAGTGAGTGTGTGGACTTCTTGGGAAGAGACACTGAAATTGGAGGGAACAGCAAAAATAGATTCTGTGATAGAGAAACATTCTTGATATCTTTTTAAAAATTTTATTTATTTATTTTGATTGGAGGCTAATTTCAATATTGTGATGGTTTTTGTCATATATCAACATGAATCGGCCATAGGCATACGTGTGTTCCCTCCATCCTGAACCACCTCCCATCTCCCTTCCCATCCCATTCCTCCAGGTTGTCATAGGGCACTGGCTTTGGGTGTCCTGTGTCATACATCAAACTCTCACTGGCTATCT
>NW_011484888.1:2734-3101 GCF_000754665.1 Bison bison bison | reverse complement strand
GCCTTTTGAGAGTAGAAATTTATTTTTCTTTATTGTTTCCTATACTTCTTTCTGTTATATGTAAAAGACACCCAAGTATTTTAAATAAGTGAAACATGTAATTCCCACTGACTCTCCACTACAGGGAATATATACATATATTCTAGCATATAGTAGGTGCTCAATAGTAATTGTTGAATGAATAAATGAAATGGTGGGTTTTTACTGGATTTACTGCAGGAGTCATTAAATATCAACTATCTCTATCCATGAAGAACTGCTTTTAAATCTTTCAAATATGTTCCATCAGCACCCCCTAAACTGTATGTGAAGTGAAGTGTGAAAGTCACTCAGTCATGTCTGACTCTTTGTGACCTCATGAACTGTA
>NW_011484888.1:0-524 GCF_000754665.1 Bison bison bison | reverse complement strand
GGTCTTCTGCATTGCAGGCAGATTCTTTACCATCTGAGCCACCAGGAAAGCCCAAGAATACTGGAGTGGGTAGCTTATCCTTTCCCCAGGGGATCTTCCCGACCCTAAACTGTACACTCAGTGGAATTTATACATAACAGTATGACATAATCACATTCTGGGTCTTTCTATCTAATTCATAAAAAATGCATATTGGCAGTGGTGCTCAGTAGTTGTATAATTATTGGAATTGAGAAGAAATAGCACCCATGTGTGTTTTTACAAAACTAGACACAATAAAGATATACACCAACTATGAGAACACAATGGAAGCCTTTTGTATTGTTCTGAAAATCTGCTGAAAGTGCAAGAATCAACAATCAAGGTGTATGTGTGAGTGTTCTCTGAAAGCATTATCAACACCTGTTTTAGGATTAATTATGTGATAATAGAATAAGTAAGAGAAATGACTTTTAGAGCCAATAATATATCATTCAGGTTATTGAATTTTTCTCTCCCCTCAGATCTGGACAATCTGAGATATT
>NW_011484887.1:14711-15145 GCF_000754665.1 Bison bison bison | reverse complement strand
TATCAAGATATGTGATAGTTTGCATCACCTCCAAACTCTCGGAGCCCTTTGTAGTCAACCCCTACCCCCACCCTCAGATCCACTGATCTTTTTTTTTCTGCTCCTATGGTTTTGCCTTAATATGAATGTCATGTAAAAAGAATCATACAGCATGCAGGCTTATTTTATGCCATTGCCACAGTGTTTGTGTGCTCAGTTGTGTTCAATTGTTTTTGACTCTATGGACTGTAGCTTGCCAGACTCCTCTCTTCATGGGATTATCCAGGCAAGAATACTGGAGTGGGTGGCCATTTCCTTCTCCAGGGGATATTCCCGACCCAGGGATTAAACCCATGTCTTCTGCATCTCCTGCATTGGTAGGCAGAATCTTTACCTTTAAGTCACCTGGGAAGCTCTTTTATGCTTTATGTTTTAAACTTTTTGTTAAAAATTTT
>NW_011484887.1:14102-14611 GCF_000754665.1 Bison bison bison | reverse complement strand
CTCATGGCAACCCTGATTTGTTCTGTCTCCTTATAGTTTTATCTTTTAGAGAATGTCATATAAATGAAATTATACAATATGGAGCCTTTGGATACAGGATTCTTTCACTAAGCATAATACATTTGAGATTCATCTACATTGTTGGGTTTAATAGTCCCTTACCTGAGTTATACTCCATTGCATGAATGTACCATCATTAGCTTATCCATTCCCCAGTTGAAGGGACATTGGGTTGATCCCAGGTTTGATCAGTTACAAATAAAACTGGAGAACAATTATACCAAAGAAGTTCTTACACTGTTGTGAAAGTTCTAGGCCCCACAACAGACTTTCCAACCTAGGGATCCCAGCAAAGGGACTAAGAATTCCCAAGGAATCTAACTTTGAAGGTCAGCAGGATTTGATTACAGAACTTCCACAGGACTAGGGAAACAGAGATTCTTGGAGGGCACAAACAAACCTTTGCACACACCAGGACCCATGGGAAAGGAGCAGTGATGCTACAAGAG
>NW_011484887.1:9205-10199 GCF_000754665.1 Bison bison bison | reverse complement strand
AGAATTTTCTTTTTTTTTTTTTGTCCCTCAAATTTTCATATGATTTATTTTCATTTCCATCCAATTGAATCCAATTCAATGTATTAAATTTTTTTTAAATTATTGAGATACAGTACCATATCTTCTTTATTCATTCATCTGTTGATGGACCCTTAGGTTGCTTTACTATCTTGGGTATTGCAAATAATGTGGCAGTAAACATTGAAGTGCACATATCTTTTCGAATTAGTGTCTTCATTTTCATTGGATAAATACTCTGAAGTGGAGTTGCTGAATCTTATGACAATTATATTTTTAAATTTGGGGGAACTTCCATACTGTTTTCCATATTGGCTGCACCAATTTGCATCCCCACCAACAATGCTGGAGTGTTCACTTTTCTCCACATCCTCACCAACATTTGTGTTTTGTAGTCTTTTTTGATAATAATCATTCTGACAGATGTAAGGTGATATCTCCTTGTGGTTTTGATTTGCATTTCCCTGATGATTAGTGATGTTTTTGTGCCAGTAACATACTGTTTTGATTAGTGTAGCTTTTCAGTATAGTATGATATCAGGATGTGTGATACTTCCCGCTTCTTTCTCAAACTGTTTTAACTACTCAAGCTTGTATGTATTTCTGTGATGCCATAGAAAATTTAGGATTCTTTGTTCCAGTTTAGTGAAATATGCTATTGATACTTCAATAAGGATTGCATCAGATCTTTAGATCATCTTGAGTAATATGGTCATTTTCACAATATTAATTCTTCCAATCCATGAACATGTATATTTTTCCATCTGTTTGTCACCTTCAATTTCTTTCATCAATTTATTCATTTTCCAAGTATGACTCTTTTACCTTCTTGATTAGGTTCATTCCCAGGTAATTTAATTCTGTTTGATGCAACTTGTAAATAGAATTGTTTTATTAATTTCCAGAAAAACATCTATTTCTGCTTTATTGACTATGCCAAAGCCTTTGACTGTGTGGATCACAACAAACTGGAAAA
>NW_011484887.1:4687-5272 GCF_000754665.1 Bison bison bison | reverse complement strand
CGTGAGTCTGAGTGAACTCCGGGAGTTGGTGATGGACAGGGAGGCCTGGCGTGGTGCGATTCATGGGGTCGCGAAGAGTCGGACACGACTGAGCGACTGAACTGAACTGAACTGAACTGAATAATGAGAAATGTTGAGCATATTTTCATGTGTTTATTAGCCATTTGCATGTCTTCTTTGGAGAAATGTCTGTTTAGGTCTTCTACCCACTTTTGATTGTTGTTCAGTTGCTCACTTGTGTCCAAATCTTTGCAATCCTATGGACTGTAGCCTGCCAGGCTCCACTGTCCATGGGATTTCTCCAGTAAGAATACTGGAGTGGGTTGCCATTTCCTTCTTCAGGGCCTCTTTCCAACCCAGGGATTCAACCTGCATCTCTTTAATCTTCTGAGTTGGCTGGTGGGTTCTTTACCAGCTGAGCCACTGGGGAAGCCCCACATATGCAATAATGTATTAATTAATGCATTATAACGTGTTAATATACAATATTTATTTCTCTTTTTCTGACTTATTTTAGTCTGTATAATAGGCTTTAGGTTCATTCACTTTATTAGCAATGACTCAAAAAGGTTCCTTTTAATGGCT
>NW_011484887.1:0-721 GCF_000754665.1 Bison bison bison | reverse complement strand
GGTCTCTTATAATCCTTTGTTTATCTGCATTGTCTGGTGTAACCTCCCTTTTTCATTTCTAATTTTGTTGATTTGATTCTTCTCTTTTTTTCTTGATGAGTCTGGGTAAAGGTTTGTGAATTTTGTTTATCTTCTCAAAGAACCAGCTTTTATTTGTATTAATCGTTACTATTATTTTTTCATTTATTTCTGCTTGAATTTTATGATTTCTTTCCTTCTTCTAATTTTGGGGTGTTTTTGTTCTTTTTCCAGTTGTTTTAGATGTAAAGATAGTTTGTCTATTCGATGTTTTTCTTGTTTCTTAAAGTACGATTGTATTGCTGTAAACTTCCCTCTTAGAACTGCTTTTGCTGCATCCCATAGGTTTTGAGTTGTTGTGTTTTCATTGTCATTTGTGTCTAGAAATTTTTTTATTTCCCTTTTGATTTCTTCAGGAACCTGTTGATTATTTAGAAGCGTGTTGTTTAATCTCCATGTCCTTGTGTTTCTTACACTTTTTTCCTTGTAATTGATATTTATTCTCATAGTTTGTGGTTGGAGAAGATGCTTGATACAGTTTCAATTTTCTTAAATTTACTGAGATTTGATTTGTAACCCAAGATGTGGTCTATCCTGGAGAATGTTCCATGTACACTTGAGAAGGTGTATTCTTCTGCATTTGGATGCAATGTCCTGAAGATATTAATGAGATCCATCTCATCTAATAATAATTTAAAACGTG
>NW_011484886.1:8834-10065 GCF_000754665.1 Bison bison bison | reverse complement strand
GAGAAGGGGATGACAGAGGATGAGATGGTTGGATGGCATCACTGACTCGATGGACATGAGTTCGAGCAAACTCTGGGAGACAGTGAAGGACAGGGAAGCCTGGCATGCTGTAGTCCACAAGGCTGCAAAGAGTCGGACATGACTTAGCGACTGAACAAAAATGATCCAGCAATCCCACTCCAGGGCATATAACCAGAAAAGATGAAAACTGTAATTTGAAAAGATACACGCAACCCACTGTCCATAGCATCTCTATCTACAATAGCCAAGACATAGGAACAATCCAAATGCCCATTAACAGATGATTAGCTTAAAGAAGATGTGGCATATACATACAATGGAATCTTACTTTGCCATAAAAAAGAATACAATATTGACATTTGCAGCAACATGGATGGACCTAGAGATGATCACACTAAGCAAAGGGAGTCAAACAGAGAAAGACACAGATTATACCACTTATATGTGGAATTTAAAAATAATACAGAATTAGATTAACAGACACAGAAAGCAAATTTATGATTACCAAAGAGGAAATAAAGGGGAGGAGGGATAAATTAGGAATATGGGATTAACAGATACAAACCACCTAAGATAGATAAGCAACAAGGATTTACTTCACAGTACCGGAAACTACCTTCAATATCTTAAAATAACCTATAATGGCAAATAATTTGAAAAAATATGTTTATAACTAAATAACATTACTGCACACCTGAAACTAACACAATACTGCAAATTAAAATTGTACTATACTTCAAGTTGGAAAAAAAAAAGGTTAATGAGGAACAAGATATTTTTAGACCCTTAAAGTATTCCTACTATCTGCCCAGAAATACTATTAATTAGAAAGAAGAGAAAAAGCAATTTTACCATGTAAAGTTTAACTCTTTACAATTTAAGCCTAACAGACAGCAGCTTAATCAAGTTAACATCACCAGTACGGGACAAAAAAAATCACGTTTTACCTAACAGGATACAATGAGAATACAGTATCATTTCTGTGCAATTTCTGCTGATGAAGGAAGATCTGAATATAAGCATGACAGACCATTAGGACTAACTCAAACTGAAGGACATTCTACAAAATAACTGGTCTTCAGTCTTCAAAAGTGCCAAAGACATGAAAGTCAAGGAAAGACTGAGGAAGTGTTGCATATGAAGAAAACTGACAGACCGCACAGAAGCGCACCGGCTGCGAAGGATGGCACAGAAGCGTGGCCCAGAGAAG
>NW_011484886.1:4540-5443 GCF_000754665.1 Bison bison bison | reverse complement strand
ACATTAACACTGCATTATCAGAGAAATACATGACATAAAAATATGTGTAAGGTAGGAGTCTAATTTCTTTTATTTTAAGAAAGAAAGGGAAAAAAATGAGTGAAATATATCTAAATGTTAAAATAGTTGAATTTAAATAATGAAATTATTTTCTATTTATTCTTTTCTGCGTTTTCTCAATTTTATACTATACATAGATCAATTTTATTTTAAAATGCTATTTTTTTTTCATTAGGTGATTATTAAGTAGATGGTTAATGATATGAAAAGTGTTAATGGTATCACTTTGTATAACTGAAAACTGTACATACATGAAGATCATGTAAAATATATGCACAGAAAAACAGTTGAAAGGATATATGCCAACACAATAACTGGTTTACCTTAGATAAGGTGGGATAATGTAAGATTTATTTTCTTTTCTGCATTTTTCAAAATTTCTGTAATTTTCATATACATATATATATATACATATATTTCACCTATTATGTGTAAAAATCATCTTAATAAGGAAAGGAAAGTACATGAAGGGTACTAGAATAAGAATTAGTGATAAATGTTTTAGAAAATAATTATTAAAACTGAAAAAGATCCATTATCTTAACACTCTCAAAACACAGCATGGTATTGACAGTAGACATGGATACTGAGTGTGGTGAACAAGACAATGGCCTAATCCTTAGAACACAGCCTAATCCCCAGTTTGTGAATATGTTACTTGACATGGTAAAATGGACTGCAGATGTGATTAAATTAAGGGCTAGGAAACGCGGAGGGAGGTGTTACACTGGATTATTCAAGTAGGCTCAATGTAATCATAAGCATTCTTATAACAGAAGAAAGAAGCAGAAGAGGTCCAAGTGATGAGATATGAGACAAACTCAACCCACTGTTGCTGGCCTT
>NW_011484886.1:0-419 GCF_000754665.1 Bison bison bison | reverse complement strand
ACCTTTGTTGGCAAAGTAATATCTCTGCTTTTGAATATGCTATCTAGGTTGGTCATAAATTTCCTTCCAAGGAGTAAGCATCTTTTAATTTTATGGCTGCACTAACCATCTGCAGTGATTTTGGAGCCCAAAAAAATAAAGTCAGCCACTGTTTCTACTGTTTCCCCATACATTTGCCATGAAGTGATGGGACAAGATGCCATGATCTTAGTTTTCTGTATGTTGAGCTTTAAGCCAACGTTTTCACTCTCCTCTTTCACTTCCATCAAGAGTCTTTTTAGTTCCTCTTCACTTTCTGCCATCAGGGTGGTATTATCTGCATATCTGAGGTTACTGATATTTCTTCTGGGAATCTTGATTCCAGCTTGTGCTTCTTCCAGCCTAGTGTTTCTCATGATGTACTCTGCATATAAGTTAAA
>NW_011484885.1:27735-29563 GCF_000754665.1 Bison bison bison | reverse complement strand
TAGAGCTTAACTCACTATATGATGCCTTAAACTAGCAGTTGGAGGATATAATTGTTATTGGTCAGTGCCCAACACCGACACCAACAGATGGCTGTTAGTTAAATTTGTCAACACACCCAAATAAGCAGGGAATTTCATGCTTCAGAAGTGGCTAGCTGGATGAAGACTTCTTTTGAATCCTGGAAACGCCAACCTACAATATGCTGGAAGCACATGACCTGCCCCAACATTTCAGTCATCTTTACCTCAGCAATTGTGAAACAATATAAAATCTGTGTGCAACATCACCTACCTGAATCTTTATAAAGCAGTATTCTGCCCTGTGTATCTGCCACAGACCAGCATTTTGAGTGAGAATACAAATAAATCCAAACACAGGGGTGAAAACGTCAAAGGCACTGCGACTCTTCCAGGCTCTTCCGTGTAATACTTGATGAATAAAACAAATGACTTTTTAACTACATTGGCAGAGGAAGGAAGAAGAGGAGGAAGACAGGAAGAGAAAGGAGAGCCAGAGAGCCAGAGGATTACTGCTGACACCCAGTGTCTATCCACAGTATAATTCTTCGCTCTGAGCAGGAGAACAAGAAAGCTACAGCACTCCCTCAGAAAGGTTCGCAATCAACAATACCTCTTAAAAACATTTACTAGGAACTAGATTTTTAATCTGGTTTTGAAATGCAATACTTAACGGAGAAGGGAAGAGATCATGCAAGAGGAAAAGGGGTCACAGGGTGGAGGGCAAAACAAACTGTATTTGTCAATTTGGTCTTGAAAAGGAACCACCATTCTGTCTCGCCATCTTAAAAACTCATTTTAAATGCCCTCATCTCTCAGGTTCAACACGGAGATTTATCGTACTTTCTCAACCTGAAATTCTAGGATTCCACTGTGTGATTTTAAGTTCTGACAGCCATCAGTCAGTGATGGCAAAACGGGTAAGTCATGACATTTCCAAATCAAGACTATAGCCTAGTCTTATTATCACACACATACAGTGAACCCACTTACAGGTTCACAGAACGGCTACAGGTTCCCCATCTGGCACAGGCAAGTGTGTATAATTTTGTTTAAAAGCTCTGATCTTTAAAAATGTGTCTGGTAGATCTGTAGGGAAATATTTTATTGCCTTGCATTCCCTCAGGGGTGAAAATGCTGTCTTGACAAATGGATTCCCTGAGAAAAAAGTATGTGCAAATTTCTAATCTTCTCAGAGACAGACGTTAGTCAAAAAGCAATGTCAACTTCTGTAATTTTCCCGAAAAGCTAGCTGCTGTTTCTTCTAAAAACAACAACAACAAACACTCTTGCTTTAAAAAGAAAAACAGACCAATGGTTTGGTTATTTTTAAATGGGCCTCTTCAGTTCAATATCTACTTAATTTTTTTCCAGACCAGAAGGCAAGATAGGCCAAGCCTATCTTAAATTAGATTAATCATGTTTTTTAAAAAATTACTTCTTTGGTCAAGAAAACAGAAACTTACATGGACAAAAAGATGATGCAAAGTGCTCTGAGAATGTTTTCCAGTTTTTACCTTTCTATCTCTTGAAGCAACAGAAAGAAATAAAAGAGAATTGATGCTTGAAAAATACAGATTAACAGGGTTGCCAGAAAAAATACAGCACACGCAGTTAAATTTGAATTTCAGATAAACAAGATATCCATTCTTAATTTTTATTTGTGAAATCTAGCAGATCTATTGCTGCTGTTGCTAAGTCGCATCAGTCGTGTCCGACTCTGTGTGACCCCATAGATGGAAGCCCACCAGGCTCCCCTGTCCCTGGGATTCTCCAGGCAAGAACACCCGAGTGGGTTGCCATTTCCTTC
>NW_011484885.1:23571-26359 GCF_000754665.1 Bison bison bison | reverse complement strand
CAAATTTAGGTACTAATTAGAAAGATCCTTTCTTGATTTGCTTCCAGTCATCATAGAACCTGTATGAGTTCTGCAAGGATGGTTCATTATATCATCATATTGTGGACTTGTGTTTCATAGGTATCTATAGTAGCTACTACTGTGCAGGACGTCACTCCTGAAGAAGTATCTTTCTCTCTCTCAACAATGTCAGGACTCTGACTGTATTATTCTCCTATCCCCATCCTCATTTCAATGATGTGAATAAAGAGGTGGGTTTGATTAGAAGCAAGATATCATTCTCTTTTGAGAATTTTCTGTACTGAAGGGAATGGAAACTTTTCTCTTAAGAAGCATTCTGTGAGAAGTTTATGATGCTAAGCACCAGAGGGTCTCACTTGAAGATAAGGGATTTGGACTGAGCATCTGTTTAGGCCTTCTTTTCCAAAGGACTACGGATTCTATGAGGTACTGATACTTCTTTCCCATGCTGATCTGGAAAACTTTGACCCACAGTAAAGTCTTTGAGACATAATAAGGAATGAATTTAATAGAAGATTTCCACCAACACTCTTTTGATTACATTTTAAATCATGTCTTGAGCCATGGCATTGAAATTTTAAATGAGTGAGAAGGCAGCAAAGAAGAGAGAATTTTCAAAACATATAGAAGACTTTGTTCTTGCCCCCTCAAAACTTAATGTAATTTGGAGTGATTCAAACTGCAGATGCAAAAAAAGATGATAAATACCACAGGCAATAGACCTCAGCATTGGCTTCATCACTCCCAAGCAATATAGTTGTGAGCAAAGTATTGCAATTTCAGGGGTACCAATTTCCAGGCTTCTCTGAAATGAGGAGGTTCCAAGTGTGACTCCTAAGGATTCATTCCCATCCACCATTTTGCAATTCTAGGGTGATGTACAAAAGGCTCTTAAAGTTGACATATTTGTTGCAATATCTAAGTATGTCAGACATTCTAGAGAGCATAAATGATGCAGATTAAACCCTGCACCATTTATGTTGGAATCATTCTTGTTGGAAGTTAAAGAATTAACAACAGAAACGATCATCTCACAAACAAAATTTGGTATAAACTGGAGCTTTGGAGAAACCTATACAAAGGTAAAAAGGGATCATGACCAAGTAAAAAGAAAAACTTCATCTCTTGAATATTTATAAATTACTTAATTCATATTTCATGGAATTGTCCTTTCTTTTCTCTTTTTTCTTTTTAAAGTTCACACTCTCCCTTTCATGCCATTGATAAGTTCTCTCCTCAGAGTGAAAAAATAAAACAGCAATGGGCCTGGGTTTGGGTAACCAACTGTTGTTTCCCTACATGACTTTATTACTCTATCACAAAGCTGAAGTTTAATATTGTAGCCTGGTACTTAAGTTAACTGCACTAGAAAACTCCAGCAAGACTGAAAACTACAGCCATCAAAGCTAGTAAACTATCAGACTCCATTTTCAATTTGACTTCTGTAGTAACAATTCCATTAACTCCTCTGATGGAGTGAGATGACCTGGGGTTCAGGCTTGGCATGGTCATGCTCAGTTGCTACAGGACACCAAATGATGAACTCTCCTTGGTGGCCATCAATTTCACTGTTGAAAATACTACTTCTGAGGTGGGGGGGTTTGGTGAGCAGAGATTTCTAGACTCTAGAGCAGGAGTCCCTAACCTCCAGACTGTGGACCAATACCCCTGTAAGATCACCAGCAGCATAAGATTAGAAATAAAGTGTACAATGAATGTAATTTACTTTAATCCTGAAACCATCCCTCCCACCCAGGCCTGTAGAAAAGCTGTCTTCCATGAAACTGGTCCCTGGTGCCAAAAAGGTTGGGGACCAATGCTCTAGAGGTAACATAAAGCTAGGAAGGAGAGAAGAGTCACAAGGTAACTGAGGTGACCAATAGGTGGTTACACCACTGATGGACACAAACACTGGCTGTCAGACATATTCAACAAATCTACTGGATGCATGAGGAAGAAGGGAAGAGGAGAAAAAGGAGGGAAAGTACTTAGTGAGCTTAGGGACTGTTTTATATCACATAGTACTGTTCACCTAGCCTACAGAGTCATGAATTATAAGAAAAAAACAGAAGTTTCTGAAACGAGACAAGTACATCAATTAGAGGCACATTATTAATATAATTTGTGTTAAATCTCAAACAAGAGGGATTTTCAACAAGATGTTACTCCATGATTAATTCATTTTAATTATGTTTTTCTTATTTACCTGATTTAAACTTGTCTCTTCAATCATGACACCTTATTAAAAAGCTATCTTCATAGATATAACTTTCCTTCCACAAGCTTCCTGCCTCTGAGTGAGGCTCATTTCACTTTCTAATCAATAAGCTTCATGCTCCTTTGTGCATCTTTTCGTTGACTGTTTTCACATTATTTAATCTGCCTTAGAATTTCCTAGAGGCTTAGATTTAATGCCATAAAATAGAAATGAACAGCCTTTAATCACCAGGTTTGCCTGAAATGGTATTAACCTATGTTTAATGTACCTGAGCCCCCAGGGATGTTCATGGTATTTGAAACAGCAAAAAAATATTTATCAAGATTTCATTTGCAGATTTTGTTACTAAAATGCTTGCTGATATCATTAGACATTCCTCTCACATTGAGACAAAGGAAAGATGGTTTCCCTGTTGTTTTGTGAGTCTTAACCTGTAATTAAAAGAACAGCACACCCCATGAACGTATCAGTTCAGTTCAGTTCAGTCGCTCAGTCGTGTCCGACTCTTTGCGACCCCATGAATCGCAGCACGCCAGGCCTCCCTGTCTA
>NW_011484885.1:20732-21778 GCF_000754665.1 Bison bison bison | reverse complement strand
GGTAAATGTTTGTATTTTTAATCTACCGTTTGGCTCAATGCCAATCAAGATTACTCTTAGAAATTCTTTGGTTCTCCTTTTTCATTGTTGTTAATACAGGTTAATATGTTCTCCTTAAAATTTACCAAAGGCACTGTGGGAAAAATATTTTTGAAATATGTATTTTTAAAATTCATTCTACTTCTCTGTAAGACTCAGCATGTAAAGGGCAAAACGGTGTTGTTATTCTTTTCCACTAGGGCATACTTTTATTCAAAATTCAAGTTAATTTAAATACTGACCTCAGGACAATTAGACAAGTAATTGAAGAACTGACTGAGGTCCTTGGTATCACAAAATAAGGTCTGTATTCTTAAAATCAGGCAGCAGGTCTGAAAGTGAACTGGCCTCTCTACTCCAAGTTGTAAGGCTGCATCGTATAGACTAATGGAAGACATAGAATGTCTCAGTATGTACTTTAACCTAACTAGCCTTATTGTCTCCTCTGATCACATTGAAATTTTGCACAGAATACCATTATGTTTGATTTCATTGATAACCAATAAGCTGTTAGCTGACTTGCCAAGGCAACATCCTTGGACTTTGAGCCCCATCTTTCTGCTCTTGGATGCTTCAGTACCTATTTATGCAAGACTGGTCACAGGAAGGACTCTGAAACCATGGCTTGCGATCAGAAAACTTATCATGAGAAACAGGATATATCCATTCAAACTACTGGAATAGACCTGGGGCAGGGCGGGGAACATAGGCCATCAAAAAGTCTACCTAATATAACCCCTGAAACCTATGCAGTCCGGCCACCTATCAGCTAAATAGCCTGGAAGAAGCAGTAGAACATTTTCCAAACTAGATTTAGAGGAATACTGGTGGATAATAGAAGTGATGATCTAATAAATAAATTTTCAGGGAGCCGTGGATTATAGCTCCCTCTTGGAGAGTTGTACTATACAGGAAAAATTCTGCCATGTCCTTTGGCAAATCTGCTTTATTTTTGTTTACCCTTGCATTTTCTACATTGATCTGACCAAGTAACCCCGTTTTCCTAT
>NW_011484885.1:18479-20632 GCF_000754665.1 Bison bison bison | reverse complement strand
TCCTATAACATCCTTTGAAACTAATATTCCAGTTTAGGCAACACTCCTCTAGTGAAGATGAGCAGAATGGACAGTTCCAGTACCCCTCTCTGTGAGACTCAGTAAAGCTCCTGATCTCTGAACACCACTCCCACGCCCACCCCAACACCAGCTCGTTTCTCTCCAGATCCAGGGCTGTAGCAGATGGTTACTGAGATATTCTCTAGCCCTCTCAGCCCATTATTTATACTTTATATTAATGATGATGGTGCCCTGAATATTAGTGTTGGGTCAAATTCTACAATACTGTAAAGATACTATTTCTCTGTGTGACAGTCAATATTACATTGGGGTGGAGCCTCAAGGGATCATCGTGAGCAATCTTCTGTGCCACTTTATGTCCAACAGATAAAATGGGGACAGCTGAGCCAGAAGAATATACACAGTCGGAAATCGCTCTACTTCTGGTTCTGCCATTTACTCGGGAGACTTTAGACCAATCATTTACCTCCCTTTAATTCCATGTCTTCACCTGGAATTTAAGAGGGTCGAAGAGGAATTTAAGAGGGTTCCCTTAGGGGCTAATAGTCGATGATGTGGGGCCCAGTGGGCTTCTTAAGTAAAGATAAGAATGTGTGGTGGTTGTGTCTCTGCTTTTACAACCTGACATTGACTCTATTGATTATTTCATATCCGGGCCTTGATTAGAAATGTGGTTTCTAATTACAATGTTGTTCCAAAGAGGCCACTGGAGCACCATTTTTGGCATCATTAATATTTCTTCATTCATCAATCTAGTGGCCATTTATTAAAAGGCAATATATGCCATGCATTGTGCTGGAGGACACAAGCCTGAGAAAGACAAACCACTGCCACCCAGAAGCACAGAGCTTAATGGAAAATACAGACAAATAATAAAATCTGTTCTATAACAATGTGATAAGGGTTTTGTTTCACATCAGGGTTTCTTAACTTCAGCACTACCGACATTTGGGACCTTTTTTTGACTCTGTTGGTGGCTGCCCTGAACACTGTAGAATGTTTACCCACATCCCTAGCTTTTATCCACTAGATGCCAGTAGCACCCCAACCACACCAATGTGACAACAAAAATACCTCCAGATGCTTCCAAGTATATCCTGGGGAGGAAGTGGAAAAATCATCTTAATTTGAGAAACACTGATTTCAACATATTCTTTTATTGTTTCAGAATTTTCTATCTATGTGCTATGTCCTTGATGAGTCTGACAATAAAATTTTAAGCCTAGCAACTTGTCCCATTTTTTGGTATAAGTTCAATTTTCTTAATATTAAGTATGTGCACAAGTTCAAGGTGCTATCCTATTCACTGAGAGTTTTTTAAATATTATCATTAGTATGACACAATTCGTCACTCTCAAAGGTTTAAAATCTTGTTCTGAAGTGCAGAATACAAGCAATACAAGTCAGGTGAGAAAATTTCAGAAGGGGTTATAAACAAATGAGTTAGGAGCAGATCATTCATCTAATTAATATTTCCTATGACGGGAATGGCACTGTGCAGGGCTCTGAGGAGAAGGCAGTGAGCAAGAAAGATCTTTGTGACCCGGATGAACCCTTTGATTCCGTGTTTCACGCACAGCGGAAGCCTAAAGCATCTCACGGTGGAGGGTGCCTCTGATGCAGGGAAGGGGGAGGGGGCAGGGGGCGCTAGGGGAGCGCTAGGGAGTGCCATAACTTTAAAACCAGATGAAGACGAATCAGGCCTCACATCCCCCAGGGATCAATCCCAAGAGCATTTAAGCAACACCAGCACAAAATGTAGGCTTTGTAGGTGAACAATGATTGGGTGGGAGGGGTGGGTGGGGGAGGCTAGCCTCCACTGTGTGGGTTTGGTGAGAAAAGCACCCAGCCTCCCTGGGTCTTGGCTTTTCAAGTGCATAGTCCACACTGGGTCCTCGAGACTAAAGCCTTCAACAGTCCCTTCCGAACCTCCCCCACTCACAAATCCTCCCAGCTTCACCAGTCCCTGCTGGGCTGGTCCTTCAGATCTCTGTCCTCTATTTGTGAGTCAGCCCCTCTTCCTTATACCCCTGGTTAGGTGTGAGCTACTTGACTCAGTACCTGTGATTACTGGAAAAGAGTGGAAGTGTTAGTCACTCAGTCATGTTTGACTCTTTGCAACACCATGAACT
>NW_011484885.1:13974-17539 GCF_000754665.1 Bison bison bison | reverse complement strand
TAGAACCTCAAAGGAAATGTATTTCCTGGCTGTCACTTTCATGGTTCCTACATCAAGGGAGAGAAGGCATTCCAGCTCTCTCTCAGTTGGCTTCTGGAGAGGGTCAAAGGTTTTCAAGTCTAAACACGGGAGAAGTCATGTGTCCTGTGGCTTTCCACACGGGTGGTGGAGACCTCTAGTGACACTGGCTAATTCTGAGACCCCAGTTTTGCAGCCCATAGGCATGTCCTTCATTGCTTTCACTCCAGTTGGTCATCGCAGATGATGGACAGGTCACGGAATCCCGTAACCACATGCTGTTGGGATGGGGTCCATGAAGTTCAGTTAGAACAGGCACCTCTTGGGCTGAGGACCCCACGGGACACACTGAGAGCCAGCTGGTAAGGTAGTGGGGACTTTAGAGGCAAAAGTCCCCAGACTCACCCATGGAGTTCATCTTGGCTCCTTTCCTAGATATGCATCAGTGTTTTTCGGAATCATCCTGAATAGATTGCTTTACCTCTCTGTCGCCCTGTCATCTCAACTGTAAATTGGAGATAGCATGAGCTCTCTGTTTCCCTGTGGTGTTCTGATAATTAGATAATGTCCCCCAAACACTCTGAGCTCTTCACAAAAGGCTGCTCTGTAAACACAAGATATCACAGTTGCTTTGACAGTTCAGTCTAGGAAATAAATCAAGCACAGACATCCCTAGCTTCCAGTGCCATGGACTCTGTTTGTTGGCTTTAACGAGACAGGCCAGGTTGGACCCTCAAAGAAATAATTGCAGCACCATTCGGTGCCCGTGGGATTTTGGACACCTTTCTTCAACAGACCAGATGCTTGGTTTAGTTCTAGCAAAATACTCCACACAACGAAAACTCAACTGCTCATCCAAATTAGTGGAAACATTCTGGAATATAGGCCCTGTTTATTTCCCCTACTTTCTATTGTTACAGAGCTGCACACATGCTAACTAAAAGTATTAAGATAATAAAATTTAAATTTCAATGGAAAATAAAGGAAAACTAGTTTGAATCCCTGTACGCGATTTTTTTCCAGTTTGCTGTTTTATAACTAACTGTAATCATCAATCAAACCTGTCTTTCTGAAAATTCAGAACTTACCTTTTGCAACATATCTGCTATTTACTTTGATATTTTACTAGAAAATATTCCATATAATTACATGGAATATTTAAGACTTTTAAGAAACTCACCAGAAAAGTATTGCTTGGAAAAACCTAACTGGTACCTTAAATAAGAAGTTAAACAGATAAACCAAAAAAAAAGGTAAACATACTTTTATAGGTTAAAAATAACCTGTTGATATTACTGGAAGAATCTTCCAAAAATCAAAATTGCTTTCCCTATCAAGGCAAAAAGAGGAGTTGCTCCCTGTGCCATGGACTCTCAATAGAAGCTACTACTTTTGATACCAATTGTCCCCAAAGGTTTTGCATCCCTTCCTCTAAATCTTTGCCCTTGTTCCCATTCTCTCGTGCTGAGATCAGATGCACAGTTTTTGGCACGGGAACAACAACGAGCTACATGTCATGCCATGATGAGTCCCCAGTAATCACCAGCTTGTTGCTGAAGCACAGTGCCACTGGGTGATGCCTGCTAGGGCATGGCTCTTCTTTATGAGAACCCATATTTCTGTGCCAAGTGTGCTTTAGTCCATTCTAAGTCTTAGCAACTCTGCTGCTGACGAACTGCATTGCTCCCAATCTAACTTTTTGAACAAATCTTTTGCAAGATATGTACACATGTGTATATATGTATATACGGATGTATATACATATGTATGTGTATATACCAATTAATAATACTGATATATATATATGACTACATAATAGGCATATTATATATATCACAAATTGTCGCATGTATTTGAATGCTAACTAGAAGAAATATTCAGTTGTATAGAGTGATAAAAGAAAATAGCCCCAGAGATCTAAAGAGCAGTAGATTTAATATAAAATTGTGAGTTATATGAACAGTCTATTAGAAACAACGGACTCACATGATCCACGTGCCCACTAACTGCATCTCAGCTCCCTGAGGACAAATACAATACCTAATTTAATTAAAAATCTATCCTTCTATTTTTAATGCTGCTTGTAAAAGAGCTCGACACCCAGACAGGAGATTTACAAGACAAGAGTTAAGTTTCCAGTCGCAAAATTCATCAATAACTTGCAGAGAACACACACTGCCAAGAGACACTGCTTGCTTCAGAGAGTTTTTACCAGAAAGCCAACACATGGAACAATGATTTACAAAAGCGGGCCTTAAATTTCATTAGGCAGATGACATGTTCTAACTGAGAACTTCACCCTCTCATCAAGATTCTCCCCATAGGGATGACAGTAAGAACATAAGCTTTTAGAAAGGAACCTAAGGGGAATGTTTCATTTCTCAGGCTTTTTGTAGCACTGAAAGCCCTTTCTTGTTAGATTTTGGGAAAACAAACAGAACCAGTACTTCAAAACACCAAATGAATGTTCAAGATGAGATTTTACCGGAAGGAAAATAGAGACAGTAAAGGGTGTGTGTATATGCCATCAGTTTCTGGGATCAGAACTTTTCTTTACATGAGGAGTGCCTGAGAACAGTCTGCTTCGGAGCCAGAAGTCCCGGACAGCTCTGAGTACTTGGGGATGAGAAAACTCATCCTCGTGTATAAAAGTAACTTCTCTCAGCAGCGAGGAGAAATCTCTCCCTTTCTTCTCCTGACCCACTGGCCAACAAAACCCGAGGAACCTATCATTTCAAAGAAAGTGAAACATAACCCCCTGTTTCCCCAGGCAATCTCCCCTCGGCCCACACGTGCCTCCTCCACACAGCACACACTGCACGCTTTACCTTTAAATTCCCAGATTCTGTCACCGGTCCTTCCTACTCTATCCAGCAGGAATGCAAGATGATGCGTGCTCTTCACCCCCAAGTGGCATTTGACTCCACTGCATGCAATCACTCAATGCAGTATGGATGAACGGGCCAAGTTCAGGTTCACTGCCCTACGAGGCTTTATTCCTCACAGCACATGACCAGGGAGCAAGCGCGCGCCGCTGCTGGGGTTGCTCCGCTCCCGTGGAAACTAATGGAAAAAGCATGTTGCCAAAAGCTCTCTACAAGCTCGCTCTCCTCACCCTTGCTGTGACAATGTTAAAGCTGCCGCCTTGAGAAAAAACAAAAGCGAAAGGGACAAACTGCCTCCCCAGAGGAGCTTTCTCTTCCAGCAAAACGTGATCCATGCCACGCTCAGGGACAACAGGTGAAGCCACGGAGGAAGCCTTGAACTTTATGGCCCGGAAAAGCCTGGGCAAAGCTGGCTGGGTCCCTGAGTGGTGCAGGCATCGGGCGTCCTAACCGAGCCTGTTAGCAACTTGCCTGGGGTGTGCAGGGGGCCAGCAAATAAACCTCCGATAAACAATAGAGAACACGGTCGACAGCTTAACCTTGCTCCTGCCTTCAGAGATGCCAGACTGTTGTGTTTGCTCAGGACTCTCCTTTTACCAACATTCAATTTGAATGAGCCAGTGCAAAATGCGCTGCTCATCCGCTCTGAGAACAGGATGCGT
>NW_011484885.1:10403-13758 GCF_000754665.1 Bison bison bison | reverse complement strand
TTCCCATCCACACACACACACACACACGCACACCTGAAACATTGTGATGCCTCCTGCTAAGAGAAGCACCTTTTGCAAGCTCCCATCTGCACCAGGTGACACGCCGGGTGACGGTGATGAGGAGCAAGCTGACTCTGCCAGGCTTCTCTTTTCTCTTTCAATCAGCAACTTTCAAGTCTGGGAAAGAAGAGTGCCAGATGCATTGTGGTGTGTCAGCTGTAGGCTGAGAAGTAACTGCTCCGTGGGTCTGCATTAGAAACGGACTCACGAAAATGGGGCTGCTATAGCTTTAATTCATCTTGGATGTATAACATTAAATACAAGCTTAAGAACAACCCACTGTTCAAAAAACGTGTGATGTTACGTGACACAGTAAGTGTGCCTTGCAGGCTACTGCTAAGGTCCCATCTGATTACAATGACCTGTGACCAGCTGTGAGGGAAAGCAGGTCTCTGAGTACATTTCATTGTACATTTTCTCCTCATGTGGAGCTCTGAGTTGATTGAGTTTCAAAGAAAATATTGTTACAGTGCTTATTTTTCTTCCTTAAAATTGCCCCAACTGTCTAGTGTGGTCTGGTAATTAGTTGCACGGCCGAGTTTCCGGTAGAATCTTGGTGTGGCCTGGCAGTGAGCAACTTTCCTTAAGCTTCTTCCACAGCCTCTTCTGACTGTGGGTCAAATGCACTTGGATGGAGCAGAGAGAGTGGATGAGATTTACGTTCATGGAGTAGACGAATGACTGAGGCTATATGTATGCCTAGCAAGCACCCCATTGGAAGGAAGTACCTGGGAACCTAGTCAAAAGTATTTCCTTGGGAAAAACAGCATGTTGTCATGGAGGTCTGAGGAATTCTGCTCAAAACTATATCCAGGGCTTATGCAGAGCTCTAAGAAGTCACAGTAACCACACTCACAAGAGAATAAGGTAAAAAACAAATTACAATTTCTAAATTATACTTCATCATCCCATAAATAATGTATGACAAAGGAAATGTCTTTCATTTATGAGACCAGAGTTTTCTCATCCCCTGACTGAGCTTGATACAACTCTCCTCCACCTTTTCTTCTGGATTTAGGTCCTGAGAGAGAGCATGCCTTACTACTAATGTTTTGAATTCTGAGTGCACAGAATGACATTTTTTAAAAACAGAAAGAAAAAATAAATCTAGTAAAAATCACTCTGAGCACTGCTAGGTAACGTAACTCCTATGAGCTCCTCCTTGAAACTGTAGCCAATTTGTCCCACATGGACTAAGGAACTGAGTGTAAGAGAGTGAGTGTGTGTGCGAGCACGCACTGATAGCATGGGAATAAATATCAAGTTATGTAAATCTCATCCTAGAATCAATGGAAAATTGAGGGATTTTACAAACGGTTGATCAATCAACAAGTTAAAATGAACTCTAGCAGATTCTTAGACTTAACAACAGAGGCCAGTACATCAATTCAATCTCTAATCCTAGTACAGTCATTTGAAGCCATTAGTGCAAGACTGGGAAGCACGAGTGGTGATGGGAAGGAGAAACAGACCCATACGTTGGCATTGGTGATTACGAAAGAAATTCTTCTTAGGCAAATGTTCCACCCAGCTCTCAAACAAGCTATTTACAATTATTAGTACTCACAGATAGCCTGGACAATTGGAAGATGCCTTCCAGCATTTGAGGGAATATGGAAATAGCTGGTATAAAATGGTGACTGTATCAGTTCAAAAATTCCTATTAGAAGATGCTCAAGATGGATGGATTCATTTATCCATTCATTTCTTCAAACAAGCATGTCCAGAATACCTCCCATGGGCCATGCTCCATGCTGCCTGCTGGGGGAATGGATAATATATGCATACCTCTTGACCACAGAGACTCATGGTCTTCATACTCAGATGCTTTTCCTCATTTCCCAAAGAATACTTCTGTCAGTCCCCAAAACTGACAAGGCAGGATTCTACAGGTGGGATTTCAGACTCCTGAGGAATGTCCCTGGGGTTCTAAACACCTGACCCCACTCTTCCCACACACCTTGGGAGACAGAAGGATAGAAAGCACCAAGGATCGTTGGCCCCTGAAGTGCCAGCAGGAACTACAAATGATTGGCTGTCTCCCATGACCTTTACCTTCTGGTATCAGCTTGGGGTTTTGTTAGATTACACAAGAGGCCTTGCAGATGTAACTAAAGCTATTCATCAGCTGATGTAAAAATGAGATTATCCTGGAATATTTGAGCAGACCCACTGTTCTCACACGAGCCCCTAAAGGCAGGAAAGGGAGGTGGTAGGGTAAGTCACAGCCCCTGAAGCCTGAGAAGGACTCAGTGTGTCACTGCTGGCTTGAAGACGAAGAGAGCACATGGAAGGGAAATGGAGACCTCAGTTCTACAACTGCCAGGAACCGTACTCTGCCAACAAGCGGGGAGCTGGGAGGAGTGCCCAGCCTCTAGGAGTTGACAGCCGCAGCCCCAATACCCTGATTTTAGCCTCGTAAGACCCTAAGAAAGGATCCAGACATGGGCTTGTTGGACAGCTGATTTACAAAAATTGTAAGACGGACAACAGGGGCTGTTTAACTCACTAACGTAGTTGCAATTTGTTGCAAAGCCAAGAGATAACTAATAAAGCAGGGATGCCCATGGCCAACGTTAGTGATCATCCATAAACTCACCATCCAGTTTTGCAGACAGTTTCCATTTATTTGGCTCATCCATGGGGAGGGTGACCCTTACCAGGGCCACAGATGTCACTGGATGGACATACTAAGCCTAGAAAGACACTAGGTCCAGGACTGGGACACCCAGAGGATAAGAAAACGGAGCACCAGGAGGGGAGGCATATTACAATTAAGTGCCAGACACTGTGTTAGGTCCTGGGGTTCAGATGCAAGGAAGCCAAAGTCCTTGTCTTGCGGGGGGTTACAATAGAATGGAGGAGACATGGCAACTAACTAGAAGGCAAAGCACAACTAAGCGAGATTCCAGGAACAGAGAGTAAAGCCATTCTTTCCATCTGGAGGTGGGGGTGGGTGCTCCTTTGGAGCCACCAGGAGTGTGACTACCTGAAGTGCCAGCTGTGCGTGCACCCTCCCCCAAGAAAAATTATCTGTTACCAGCTATCAAAAAAAATCAGTATTTTATATAAAAACGGGCTCCAATTCTGCACTTGCATACCCTATCTGGCTACCCTCACCCTGGTCTCGTCCCTCTTGGATCCCGACTTCATTTAAAATATTCATATTTTGTTCATCTTGGATGTTTTGCAGTTTTTTTTTTTAAAGACATTGTGTTAAGATACTGTTTAGCTCCATTGTGGAATTTTGGGGCAGTCTTTTATAGTTTGCTCCCCAGGAGACGCCTCATTTGCC
>NW_011484885.1:8602-10277 GCF_000754665.1 Bison bison bison | reverse complement strand
AGCTTCATCCTAAGCTTAAAATTCAGAGCCTAAGATTGTATAGATAATGTTGCATCTTTAGGCAGCTGGACTCCAAATGCTAACAACGCTTCCTTGCCTGCATACAGATGTATCAATGCTCAGCTTTAAGTCTGTTCAAAGTGTTTATCTACTTTACTGTTAAATTAGAGTAATTTCACTCCAGAAATCTCCAGAACTCCCACTCTGAACACTGAGCTCATCAATAAAGAAAGATGAACAGAATTTAAGGCTTTGGTGAAATTCAAGGAGAGCTAAGTCAGAGTTGGGGTTTTTTCTGTATTCTTCGTCTAATGAGGTCAAACTCCGTCTGCAACTCCACGCAGGTGGTGACGCAGCTTGAGGGAACCGTTGGCTGACCTGTGTGATGCAGGTTACCAGTGATCACAGACCCTCTGTTCCTCCTTTGAAAGACGGTCACCTTTGTGGGTTTCGATTTCTGTTCTAATAAAAGGAACGCTGGTATCCAAAATGGTGCTCAAAGGGAACGCTGAGCTTCCCAGTGGCTGACTTCATATTTAATTGGATCATTTTTAGAATGAGGAGGATTCTTTTCCCCGCAAGTTCTAAAAATAGCAGGAGACCACACAGTTTTGGCTTTGGATTATTGACAGAACAATTTGTCCCATTGGCTTTTTGGCTTTGTTTAGTTGGGAGATAATATTATTCTATTGTCAGATTGATGCTGGTTCTTGTAGCTGTGAGTGGGCTTAACACAAAAGGCGTTCTCTGGGCCAATTTAAATCAGCAGGTAGAAATTGTTACACATCTGAATCAAAATAGAGGAGAAAAGTATATGGCACTTGCTTTGATAAACTCCCACCATTTATTATCTGGGACTGAGGTTTTGAAAAGCAAACACTTTGTAGAGTTTAAGCAATCAGCATCTGATTATTACTTAATGACTGAACTCTCTTAAAGGCTCCATAATAATTAAAATGCAAAAAGGCAACAAAATGTCATCTGAGAGTTTGAATTTTTAAACACCCAGGTTAAAGCATGGGAAATGTAATAGTCTCTCTGAAAAATGAATAATTTCTTTTTCACTAAGTAATCAGTTAGAATTCTAATAGTTCAACAGAACACACAGAGCAAAGTGGGTACATGAACCAGCCCCGAGAAAACGTGGTCGCACATATGGCAGTTTCATACCTGACTTTACAAATCTAGGGCTAAGCTACCTGAGGTTTTTGCACTTTGTATCTAACAAAGGCCAAAATATAACGAAATGGTCCTGTAACTGTAGATGAGGCAGGAGGAAGAGAGAACTCAGCAAGGCTGTTCCACAAAGTTCTAAAGGACATCTCGGCTATATCATGGCACAACGAGGCCAGGGGTCCCCCAGCCCCTGGCCTCTCCCAGGGACCAGTCACAGAAAGATACTATCGGGCCCTGTGGTACTGCAGAACTGAAGTCTTTATTTCATCAGATATGAACATTTCCATCACTCAGAGCTCGCTTTCCTGTGATGAGGTGTCTCAAACCCCCAGTGAAGGGAAGGCCAGCTCTGTTAGCATATGACAAAGAGAGAAAAAGACCATCTTCCTAAAAGTCTTTTAGATTTTTCTTAAACATTTCTGGGCCCAAGTTACTAAAGTTAGAGCAAAAGGCAATGGCCTGGCCTAGACAGACTGCTGTGTGTGAGTGTGTGCTCAGT
>NW_011484885.1:6994-8502 GCF_000754665.1 Bison bison bison | reverse complement strand
TCAGCTACTTTGCAGCACAAGGAGATGCTGATGGCAGGGATGGCAATAGGCAGGAGGCTAGGAGGGGCTGATGACACCAGGCTTCAGAGGACCTGTATACTTGGGTGGTGACTCTCACATCCCAGGAGGCATACCAGAATCATGTGGAAAGCATGTAAACAAAATCCTGTCTGGCCCTATACCCCAGAGATTCTGACAGAATGGGTCTAGGCTGGGACCTGAAAGCTCCTCATTTGATGTTCACATTTAATGAGGTCAGGAGTCACCCAAGTAAGGCAGGCAGGTTTCTGGCAGTTTCCAGAAGTTATCACATGTCAAACCCAGGGAGGCTACATGTGACTGAAGTTGGCCAGACTATAGAGACTGGAAATTAGAATCAAGTCAAGAAATTCTGATGGAGCTCAGGCCTGACCTAGGTCCACACCCAAGATGCTAGGTGAGCGAGGTATGTCCACAGAGGAGAAGTGATTTCTGGAAGTCCTTCAGCATTTCTTCTATGCCACTGTTCCATCAATACATCTGTTCTTATTTTAGATCTTGTGATAGAACACAAAATGCCCAGCTAAAAGTGAATTTCTAATAAATAATAAATAATTTTTAGTAAAGGAATATCTCAAATATCACAAGGGTCAGTAATTTTTAGGATAAATGTATTCCAAATACTGCATGAAATAATACTTTTTAGCATCAGTATATGAGAAATATTGCTAGAGTCATACTTGTCCTAAAGCTATGTGTTGTTTACCTGAAATACAATCTCGCTGTGCATCCTATATTTATATTCACTACATCAGGCCACTCCACTCATTTTTAGTCTTCATTGTTATCACGCGCATATTTATTGATCTCCTGTGCAGCCACCCAGCTGAGCATTTAATCTTGTGGCCTTGCGCTCTCCTGTCTCATAATGAGTAACTGTGTTGGGGGCGGACCTAGGTGTGCACAATCCACTCAGCCACTTTCAGAGGGCCTTGTTGCAAATGATTTAGCCTTTCTTAGCCTCAGACGCCCTCTAGGCAATGGGGGCTTCTTGTGGGATGTAAGGAGAATTAAGTACAGTAACTCCCCTACGTAAGAAAGAGTTCCATTCCAAGACAGTGTTTTTAAATCCAATTTGTTCCTAAATCCCACACAATTAATCTAGATACCCAACTAACACTATCAGCTATATATATAGTACTGTACTGTATGAGGTTTATAGTACATTCACATTTTTGAAAGTTCACTGCTTGAAGGTTTGTATGTAGGGGACTTACTCTATGAGTCTGGACAAGGCGCAATGTCCAGTGCTTGGCATATAATAAGACTCCTTAAATGGTTGCAGTTACTGTCCTGACTTCCTAACTAGTTGATTTCAAGGAGATCTTTGGCACACTCAAATTAAATTGAAGTAAAAAGACACTCTTAGTATGGGAATTTCAGGTTCAACTCTTTAGGCTATGAGTAAATCAGTTTCGAAAATAATATTTAATTAGGGACGTTTCTCCCTTACTTCCCATGCTTTCTCT
>NW_011484885.1:4076-5885 GCF_000754665.1 Bison bison bison | reverse complement strand
ATCTGCTTTCTCATTTCAAAACCTTTGAATGAAGCAACCAATTTGAAGCAAATTCCCTGTGGACATTCTCTGGTGAATTATGTTCATTATTGAACAGCATAGATTTTCTTTTTTTCAAAACAGGAACATTACAGGACCGAAAGAGCGCTTGCTCAATATTAGAAAATGAAAATGCTTTCAACATACCAAAAGTTGAGGTTGGTCAGGAAGAGAGCTGTTCATCGTACAGGGGCAGCAAAAATTATCCATACACACACACATCTGTGCCACAGACAAAACATATATCATGCATATTTACATGTAATAGAAGAAGAAAATCAGTATTCTGAATTGATTAGTTTCTTTACTAACTGTAGCTAAGCCCAACTCTTCAGCACAAGAAGGTCTGTGTGAATCTGGCCTCGCCCTCCTTCACTCATGGACTGTTGCACTATATCAAATTTAATCCTCCACACATTTTATACATCACAGACCTTCTTTATAACAATGGTTTCCACTGACTATGAGACTCTTATTATTTCTCTCTAACTACTAAACTCCTATGGATCGTGAAGACTCAGATTAAACAGCACCTCCTCCATGAAGCCTTCCCAGAATGCTCCAGGCATGGTGATTAGCCCAACATGGTATTTGCTACAAACCCATGACACTTCCCACAATGGACAATAATGAGTTTTAGTATGTTTCCCATTCTGTACTACATGACCCCCATTCTGATTTATGCCTTTATGTCTTCAGTGCTGAGACAATTATCTAGCCAAAGTAAAGATGTATTGAATTGGACTCAATAAATTCAACCAAAAAGAGGGCCTGAGGTAACAAAAAGATACACTCATGCTCTAAACTACTGTTTGTTAAGCCTGGTTTGGAGACAGGATCAGTGTGATTCCAAACACTTGCATGGTTTCATAAATTTTTATAGAATTCTCCAAATGAAAATAAGTTTTGAGTTTAGTTTCTAAATGTCCTTATATTGACCACAGTGCCCCTTGAAAAAGGACGGTGTCTCCAAATGGGAGAAGGCAAACTCAATAAAATTCCACAAAGCTCTATTTTGGGGAGCTACTTTCTAAAGAAAGAGAAAGAGTGGGAGAGAGAGAAAGAAGGAGGGGCAGAAAGCATTTAAATTAGGTTCGAATTTATCATATGCTTTTTGTAAATCTGGTGTGAACTTACAGCTTTTATTACATATAATGGTGTTTTTACATAACAGGTCGGATGATTAAAATCTGTTGACCTGCACAAACAATAGCAAAGAGCAGAGACTGTAATGGATGTTCCCGATCTACAACCCAGCCATGTAGCCTTCTTCCCTTTTCAGTGCAGTGCCAGCCTTCACTCTATTGGAAGGTCTATGGTGTGAATAACTCATATTAGCTGGTTTTGCTAACTTCGGTGGTACCTTGCATTCAACCTCTTTTTCCTCCAAAAAGTCAGTTCTTAAACAGTCCCATCTCCAGCTACTAAAAAACGGTAAAGGCCAAAGCATTGGGCTGCAAGGTCCTGTGGTTTTTAACACGTCACTCCTGTCCCTGAGGCTTGGTGCCATGGCCAGGCGTTGGGCTCCAGGGACCAGCTCTCAGCCCTGCTCTCTTCAGGGCTCAGCAGAAGGGCCTCGCTGGGCCAGGACACACAGCTCATGCCCCCTTCAGCTCTCAGCCCTCCCCGAAGACCAGTCTGAGTCCAGGACCCTGGGATGTGCCCCACAAACCCTGGAGGTTTCTGTCAAAGCTACTGGCACATACCACTGAGCTGAGCACCCCTGGGGTCCTACGCCCACCTCCTACTAGGCGGTGTGGCCATCAGAAC
>NW_011484885.1:3170-3976 GCF_000754665.1 Bison bison bison | reverse complement strand
AACGAGGACTGTGTTACTCTGGCTCAGTGTCATAATCCTTGAGCTGGCACAGGATCTGGCCCATGGGGACCCTGAGTAGGTGCATTCACATCCAGTGCCTGCATGGTTGCAGATAAAGGAATAGATGCATGAAGATCGCCAGTACCATGATTAGTTTGTGCCTTTTCTCTCTCTCTCTTCCAGACGTCTGCCACAAAACCCCACCTTGATCCTGGAACTCTGAGCACCCTGCACCGTCGGCAGGGCCGGGTATCACTAAAGTCATCCTGTCCAGTCTTCTGACACCTCTGCTCCATCTCACCAGATGCCCATGGCCTGCAGGATCCATCTCCAGTTCCAGATTATGATGTCTGGGCTGCATCATCACCCAACTGAGTCTGCGCCTAAGATTCCCATGGCTCCCAGGCCCCATCCTATGTCCACCAATGCTAAACTTTAGTTCCACCCCTTATAAGGCTGGCCATACACTTCGGCTTTGGTGAAATGCCCTCACCCCTTCCTGGTCCAGCAAACCCCTCTGCCTACTACAGACTCAGCTCCAAAGGTACTTGTACTAATGTTATCCTGAATCCTGGGGTCTTGGTATTATCTTCCTGCCTTCAATTTCTACAACTCTCTATCCCACTCCCTACCGTAAGGGAAAACGCCTGGGAAGACCATCAGTTATTTAGTTGTTCATTGCAAATCTGAGCTTTTAAGGGAAGTACAGTCCTTATATCTGTCTACTCCAGTGCCAGGCACAGAATATGACACGTAAAGCTACTGAATGAATGAATGAGGGAGGAAAAAACGTGGCAGAAAAGGAA
>NW_011484885.1:0-331 GCF_000754665.1 Bison bison bison | reverse complement strand
TCCATACTTAATTAAGGCTCGGAAGATCATTCCAGATAGCTGTCTGGACCGTAAATTCAACAAGTGTTCTTATAAAAAGAGAGAAGACAGGAAAAAAACACACAGGAGCAGGCCATGTGAAGCCAGAGGGAGAGACTGGAGTCAAGCTGCTATGAGCAAACAAATACCTGAAGGCACTAGAAGTTGGAAGAGATTAGCAAAGATTCTCCCCTAGAGCCTTCTGACGGAGTATGACTCCAACAACATTTTGATTATGGGCTGCTCACCTCCGGAAGGGTGGGAGAAGGAAGACTTTTCCATTGTTTTCAGCCAACAGTTTGTTACAGCAACC
>NW_011484884.1:18317-19011 GCF_000754665.1 Bison bison bison | reverse complement strand
TCTTCTTCACTTTCTGCCATAAGGGTGGTGTCATCTGTATATCTCAGGTTATATTGATATTTCTCCCGGAAATCTTGATTCCAGCTTGTTGTTCTTCCAGCCCAGTGTTTCTCGTGATGTACTCTCCATATAAGTTAAATAAGCAGGGTGACAATATACAGCCTTGACACACTCCTTTTCACACAATTGCACTCATCTCACATGCTAGTAAAGTAATGCTCAAAATTCTCCAAGTCAGATATTAAAGCCTCATAATATTAATATGTTTTTTGGGTTCCAAAATCACTGCAGATGGTGGCTTCAGCCATGAAATTAAAAGACGCTTACTCCTTGGAAGAAAAGTTATGACCAATCTAGGTAGCATATTGAAAAGCAGAGACATTACTTTGCCAACAAAGGTCTGTCTTGTCAAGGCTATGGTTTTTCCAGTGGTCATGTATGGATGTGAGAATTGGACTTTGAAGAAAGCTGAGTGCTGAACAATTGATGCTTTTGAACGTGTGGTGTTGGAGAAGACTCTTGAGAGTCCCTTGGACTGCAAGGAGTTCCAACCAGTCCTTTCTGAAGGAGATCAGCCCTGGGATTTCTTTGGAAGGAATGATGCTAAAGCTGAAACTCCAGTACTTTGGCCACCTCATGTGAAGAGTTGACTCATTGGAAAAGACTCTGATGCTGGGAGGGATTGGGGGCAGGA
>NW_011484884.1:17407-18154 GCF_000754665.1 Bison bison bison | reverse complement strand
AGGAGAAGGGACAACAGAGGATGAGATGGCTGGATGGCATCACTGACTCGATGGATGTGAGTCTGAGTGAACTCCAGGAGTTGGTGATGGACAGGGAGGCCTGGCATGCTGCGATTCATGGAGTCACAAAGAGTCGGACATGACTGAGAGACTGAACTGAATTGAATATTAATATGTTATTGTAAAGTTCTCCCATTATTTATGCTAATATTTGCATTGTGTATCTAAATTATCTTATTTTAGGCATGTACATATTTACAATTGTTTTATCTTCTTCTTGGATAGGTCCCTTGATTATATAATGTACATATATATATATATACACATACACACTCATGTATCTATATATACAGTAACATATATATATATATATGAGCAATTTCATAAAATTGCATATATATATGTGTGTGTATATATATATACATATATATATATATATATATACACTAATTGTCTTTCATTGTCTGACATATTTCACTTACCATAATACTTTCAAGGCCTATCCATGTTGTCTTAAATGGCAGGATTTTATTCTTTTTTACATCTGAGGGGTATTTCAGTGAAAATGTACATCAGATTGTCTTTTTCTATTCATCCATAAATGGACAATTAGGTTTTCTCCATCTCTTGTCTATTGTAAATAATTTTGCAATAGACATGGAGGTACATATATCTTTTTGAATTAGTGCTTTCAGGTTCTTCAGATAAATAACCAGAGGTGGTAATTTCTTTTTTTTTTTTTTTTTG
>NW_011484884.1:12181-15119 GCF_000754665.1 Bison bison bison | reverse complement strand
TAATATGTTGTCTAGGTTTGTCATAGCTTTTCTTCCAAGGGGCAAGCATCCTTTAATCTCATAGCTGTAATCACCATCTGCTATGATTTTGGAGCCCAAGAAAATAAAGTCTCTCACTGTCTCCATTGTTTCCCCATCTATTTGTCATGAAGAGGTGGAACAGGATGCCGTAATCTTAGTTTTTTGAATGTTGAGTTTTAAGCCAGCTTTTTCACTCTCCTCTTTCATCTTCATCAAAGGGTTCTTTAGTTCCTCTTCTCTTTCTGCCGTAAGAGTGGTTTCATCTGCATATCTGAAGTTATTCATATTTAACTTGGCACTCTTTATTCCAGCTTGTGCTTCATCCAGCCCGGAATTTTGCATGATATACTCTGTACATAATTTAAATAAGCAGAGTGTACTCCTTTCCCAATTTTGAACCAGTGCTTTTTTCCATGTCCGGTTGTAACTGTTGCTTCTTGACCTCCATAGAGGTTTCACAGGAGTCAGGTAAAGTGGTCTGGTATGCCCATATCTTTAAGAATTTTCCACAGTTTGTTGTGATCCATACAAAGGCTTTGGTGTATTCAATGAAGCAGAAGTAAAGGTTTTTCTGGAATTCTATTGCTTTTTCTGTGATCCATCAGATGCTGGCAATTTGATCTTTCGTTCCTCTGCCTTTTCTAATTCCAGCTTGAACATCTGGAAGTTTAGGCTTGCATTTCCACCAATAATGTAGTAGGGTTACCTTTTCTCCGCACACTCTCCAGAATTTTTTGTTTGTAGACTTTTTTATGACGCCATTCTTACTGCTGTGAGATTATATATAATAGTACCTTTGATTTGCATTTCTCTAATTTGCAATGTTTAGCCTCTGTTCATGTGCCCCTTGCCCATCTGTATGTATGTATGTTTTCTTTGGGGAAGTGTGTATCTAGATCATCTGTTCATTTTTTTAATTGAATTATTTGATTGTTTGTCCTTTTTAATACAGAGCTACATGAGCTGTTTGCATATTTTGGGGATTAATCCTCTGCTTACTGATTCATTTTCTCTCATTCTGTGGGTTGTCTTTTATTTTTGTTTATGGCTTCTTTTGCTGTGAGAAACTTTTAAATTTAATTATGTGCCATTTGTTTATTTTTATTTTTATCATCATTACTCTAGGAGGTGTATCCATAAATATATTGCTACGAATTATGTGAAAGTGTGTTCTGCATGCTTTCCTCTAAGAGTTTTGTAATATCTGGCATTATATTTAGGTCTTTAATATATTTTGAGTTTTTTTTTTTTATATATGATGTTACAGAATGTTCTAATTTCATGACTTTACATATAGCTGTCTAATTTTCCAAGCATCAGTTATTGAAGAGATTGCCTTTCCTTCATTGTATATTCTTTCTTTTTTTGCCATAGATCCACTGACCATAGATGTGTGGGTTTTATTCTGGGCTCTCTATCCTGTTCTGTTCAACTATATTTCTGACAGAACCTGTTCTGTTCAACTATATTTCTGACAGAACTTTTTTGATGACTATGGATTTATAGTGTACTCTGAAGTCAAGGACCCTGATTCCTTTAGCTCTATTCCCCTCCTCTGCCATGATTGTTTTGGATATTTGAGATCTTTTGTGATTCCATGCTAATTTTAAATTTTTTGTTCTAATTCTATGAAAATGTCAGTGGTAATTTAATAGGAATTGCATTAAATATATGTATCACCTTGGGTGGTATAGTCATGTTGACTCTATTGATTCTTCTATTCCAAGAATATGGTATATCTTTCCATCTGTTTGTGTCATCTCCATGATCTTTCATCAGTGTCATAGTTTTCAAAGTATAGGTATTTTGCCTCCTTAGGTAAGTGTATAACTAGGTATTTTATTCTTTTTATTAGAGATAGTAAATTTGATTATTTCTTTAATTTTTCTTTCTGATCTTTTGTTGTTAGTGTATAAAAATGCAACATATTTCTGTGTATTTATTTGCATCTTGAAACTTCACCGAATTTATTGATGAGCTCTAGTTTTCTGGTAGCATGTTTAGAATTTTCTGTGTGTAATATCATGTCATTTGCAAAGAGTGACAACTTTACTTCTTATTTTCCAATTTGACTTTGTTTTGTTTCTTTCTTTTTTCTCTGTTTGCCATGGCTAGGACTTCCAAAATTATGTCGAATAAAAGTAGTGAGAGTAGACATCTTGTTTTAGTTTTTCTTCTGGGTTTTTATCTTGTTTCTTTTTTGGACCATATTTTTATGTACTCTCATTTGTCTAACTGTCTGTATTTGTCGTATTCTTTCCACAGGCTTCGAGATTGTAGTTCTTCTTGTTTCTTGTCTTCCCTTTTGTGTGTGAGATTGATCCAAGGAGTTGTACATGCTTCTTGGTTGGAAGGACTAGTGCTTGCCAACTTTTGGTTGGAATTGGATTTTTTCCCCTCCAATGGGCAGGCTGTGACAAGTGATACGTATAGAAATATCTGTAAGCTCAGTATAACTTCAGGCAACCTGTTTGCTCATAATTGTGGCTGTGTTCCCATCCTATTGGTTGTTGGGCCTGAAGTGTCTCAGAACTAGAATCTGAAGTCTATTGGATGGGTCCAAGTCTTGGAGCCAAAATGTTGACCTCTGGGAGAGCTCATGCCAATCCCTACACCCTGGGATCTCTGTCACCTGTGTCCTTGACCCAGAGACAACTCCCATCTGTCCAAAGGCACTCCAAGGCTCACTGGTAGTTTTGGCCCTGGCTTCCCTGGTGGCTCAGAGGTTAAAGTGTCTGCCTCCAATGAGGGAGACATGGGTTCAATCGCTGGGTTGGAAAGATCACCTGGAGAAGGAAATGGTAACCCACTCCAGTATTTTTGCCTGGAGAATCCCATGGACAGAGGAGCCTGGCAGGCTACAGTCCATGGGGTCGCAGAGTCAGACACAACTGAGTGACTTCACTTCATTTCACTT
>NW_011484884.1:8109-10478 GCF_000754665.1 Bison bison bison | reverse complement strand
CTTGGTGCTCCTACATTGGGTGCATTTGTGAAAGTCATATCTTCTTATTGGATTGAATTCTTTATCATTATGCAATTTCCTAACTTGTATTTTACTTGAAAAAAAAAAAAAAAAGATTCTTGAGAGGGAGTGTCTCTGTTCCCAAGGTGTTTCCCTACTTGTCCCTGACTCCCCAGAACATGCTTAAAGATTAGTAAGTGAGTCCTCATTCATTTGTTGTCCCTGTGCTTTTAAACTTGATGTTTTTGTGTTGTTTTATGGGTTAACTGAGTCTGCACATGGTTCTAATAAAAGTGGAGATTTTGTTTCCTGAAACTATGAAAGTGAAAGTCACTCACTCATGTCTGACTCTTTGTGACCCTATGGACTATATAGTCCATGGAGTTCTCCGGGCCAGAATACTGGAGTGGGTAGCCTTTTGCTTCTCCAGGGGAATTCACCCAACCCAGGGATCAAACCCAGGTCTCACACATTGCAGATGGATTATTTACCAACTGAGCCACAAGGGAAGCCAACGAATAAGAGTAGTTATGCTTTCCCTTCTCCAGCAGATCTTTCTGACACAGGAATTGAACCAGGGTCTCCTGAATTGCAGGTGAATTATTTACCAACTGAGCTATGAGGGAAGCCTTGAAACTCTATGGTTTTTCTGAATATATTTCTTATTGGGTTTCAAAGACATATGTTTATGGGGGGGGGGCACTTTTCTGGTGCAGGATCGGAGATTTGGGGTATCTGATTTGGAGGTCAAATCATCTGCTTCCCAGGGAAAATAACTGTAGCTTTGTAATCCTTCCTATCTGAGGGTTACCATGGACAGAGTGTTGATTTTCCTTTGGTAAGTCCATCTCTCTGCTCTTCTACCCACCCAGATACTGTCTTTTTCTGTTTTGTTGTGAAGACACTGCTTATCCAGATTTCATATCAATTTCAGGGGAATTAATCCATATGTAGTAATAGAGTTGTTGTGTCTTTGGGAGGAGGTAAGTTCAGGATCTTTCTAAGCCACCCTCTTGAATCTTGTCTCAACATCTTCCTTTTTAAAGAAATTTACTTCATGGCTTGCTTCCAAAAACTCAAATGATAGTTGTTCTTACAGAAATTTATTTTTACCTTATTACTCCCACTTGACATGGGACTTTAATGACATCCCCATCAAAATTCAGTTAAGTTATTTTGTGGATATAAACAAACTTATCTAAAGATTATACAGAAAGGCAAAGGATTCAGAATAACCAACACAATATTGAAGTAAAAGAACAAATTGGAGAACTAACACTACTTGTGTTACTATAAAACTACAGTGGATTATAACAAAACACGAAAAATTCTTAAACAGATGGGAGAAATATCAATAATATCAGATATGCCCATGATATTATTCTAATGGAAGAAAGTAAAGAGAAACTAAAGAACCTCTTGATTTGAGTGAAAGGGGAGAGTGAAAAGGCCAACCAAAAACTCAATTAAAAAAAAAAAAACTAAGATCATGGCATCTGGTTTCATAACTTCATGACAAATAGAAGGGGGAAAGGTGGAAGCAATGACAGATTTCTTCTTCTTGGGCTCTAAAATCACTGTGGACGGTGACTGAAACAATGAAACTAGAATACGATTGCTTCTTAGAAGAAGAGCTATGACAAAACTATACAGTGTGTTGAAAAGCAAAAACATCACTTTGACAACAAAGGTCCATATAACCAAAGCAATGAATGATCTTTCCAGTAGTCATGTATGGATGTGAGAGTTGGGCCATGAAGAAGGCTGAACACTGAAGAATTGATGCTTTCAAATTGTGGTGCTGGAGAAGACTCTCGAGAGTCCCTTGGACTGCAAGAAGATCAAACCAGTCAATCCTAAAGGAAATCAATCCTGAATACCCATTGGAAGGGCTGGTGCTGAAGCTGAAGTTTCAATACTTTGGCCACCTGATATGAAGAGCTGACTCATCAAGGAAAGACCCTGATCTTTGAAAATGTTTAAGGCAGAAGGAGAGGAGGGAAACAGAGGATGAGGTGGTTGGATGGCATCACTAATTCAGTGGACATGAATTTGGGCAAACTTCAGGAGATGGTGACGGACAGGAAAGCATGGTGTGCTGCAGTCCATGGGGTAGCAGACTCAGACATGGCTTGGCAACTGAACAACAAAAACAATTCAAGATAGTTGACACTGGCCAAAAAAGAACAGAATAGAGTGACAAGAAATAGACCCTCTAAAGATGGGTATTCATTTGAGGGCCTGATGTTGAAGCTGAAACTCCAATACTTTGGCAACCTAATGCAAAGAGCTGACTCATTTGAAAAGACCCTGATGCTGGGAAAGATTGAGGGCAGGAGGAGAAGGGGACGACAGAGGATGAGCTGTCT
>NW_011484884.1:4464-5830 GCF_000754665.1 Bison bison bison | reverse complement strand
TCAATTAAATGTTATAAGTAGTAAGCATTAACTTTAGTGAAAATATATACATATATATATATTTTTTGTTAACTAAGTGCATAATGATCATAAAACATTTGCCTCAGTGATGGCACTCAGTGGAAGTTGGATCTTAAATTATTTCTAACACTATTTGCACTAAGGTAAGTTATTAAATGTCTTAGTTATTAAACATTTCATTTATTGCACAGTTTTCTCATAAATTGAGAATATTTTTCCAGATTATTTTTGTTTGCTTTATTATTTTTTTAATTTATTTATTTTAAATGAAACAGAGATGAATATTTTTAATGATAAAAAGTAAAATTCCCAAAGAAGATAGACATCATAAGCCATTAGACACCTTAACAGCAAAGAAACAAAGATACATAAAGCAGAAGTCAGAAAAAAAGAAAAAGAAAAAATATATGTTAATAGTGAGACATATTAACATTTCTCTGTAAATAGTTTATTGAGTGCTGAAAAATAAGAATAAGAGCATCTTGAATGATGTCATTAATAATTAAGTATAATAGACTCATATTTAATTTATATTAATCATATCCTACAGAAACATACTTAATTTATTTTATCTCATACATTGTTATTAGATATCCATAGGACATTTAGAAACACTGGCAAAAATATAAACATTACTAAATTTCAAAAAGTAGAGTTATTTTTTGTGTGTGTGATTCAGTTATACTTATACACATATTCTCCTTTTGAAATTCTTTTCCATTATAGGTTATTACAAGATATTGACTGTAGTTCCCTGCACTATGTGGAAAACCTTTGTTTCTTTTTGCATAAATATTTTTAAAATTATAAATCTAGCATTCTATTCATACTAAGTGAAACAAGTGGATCAAAATGTCATGAGATTTTCAGTTCAGTTCAGTCTCTCAGTCATGTCCAACTGGTTGTGACCCCATGGACTGCAGCATGCCAGGCCACCCTGTCCATCGCCAATTCCTGGACTTTACTCAAACTCATGTCCATTGAGTCCGTGATGCCATCCAACCATCTCACCTTCTGTCATGCCTGTCTCCTCTGGACTTCAATCTTTCTCAGAATCAGGGTCTTTTCAAATGAGTCAGTTCTTCACATCAGGTGGCCAAAGTATTGGAGTTTCAGCTCCATCAGTCCTTCCAATGAATATTCAGGACTGATTTCCTTTAGGATGGACTTGTTGGATCTCCTTGTAGTCCAAAGGACTCTCAAGAGTCTTCTCCAACACCACAGTTCAAAAGCATCAATTCTTCAGTGCTCAGCTTTCTTTATAGTCGAACTCTCACATCCATACATGACTACTGGAGAAACCATAGCTTTGACTAGATGGACCTTTTTTGGCAAAGTCATGTCC
>NW_011484884.1:0-728 GCF_000754665.1 Bison bison bison | reverse complement strand
AGCATATGCTAAAGTATCAAATTTTGACTATAAAAACATTTATTAATAATTATGTGGATGCATGCAATACCTAAAATTAAACTTCTCCATTAATACCTGGGTAATGTTTTGTTTTCAAAAGTCCAGTTACTCAACTGTATATTTACTAAATTATTAACACTGTATTAAAATTCAAAACATTATACATATTATAAAGTAGTACTTTCACTGTTTTGTGAGAACTTGAAATATAAAGAAATAAAACTCCTATGTCAAACACCACACAAAGAAACTAGAGAACAAAGAAAAATACATAAAAATAAATGCTCATAATAAACTCTAAAAGTTTGAGTTTTTTTACCTTATCTATTAGCTAATATCCTCCAAACACAAATAATAGTATTGGACACTTAATAGGTACTTAAAATGTTTATATAAATTAATAAATTAATCAAGGGCATATGTCTACTAGATTTCAAAGTAAACTATTAATACTACCTGAGTCAGAGAGAAAAAAGGGATCATTAGAATAATCTTTATAAAAAGCTTTATGGAGAGGAGGACTTGACCTAAACTACAAAGAAAGAATAATAGTTAGTGAAAAGAATAAGAGAAGACATTCCAAGATGAGTCAGGCAACTCCAGGAATGCCTTTATCCAAACTGGTCAAGCCTAAGTAGTGAGTTTTGTAAAAGGAGGGAAGGGGAAGGGTGTTAGGGATGGGTGGCCACATGTATAACTATTGATTC
>NW_011484883.1:9833-10073 GCF_000754665.1 Bison bison bison | reverse complement strand
TTCTTGCCCCCTGGCCCCCCTGTGTGTGTGGAAAGCCACTATGTTAGTCATAATTTATTACACAGCAATAGAAAACGAACACAAAGTTCATGAGCCTTACTCATCTCCTCTTTTAAAAAAAGAGGAACACTAACTAGTCATACCTCAAGAAGCAGTTGAAAAGATTCAGTAGTAAGTGTTTTAGCTATTTCAGCTTTATTTGGATTGTGATAAGAACATGAGCTCTGGAGTGAGATAAAT
>NW_011484883.1:4750-5514 GCF_000754665.1 Bison bison bison | reverse complement strand
CTTAAGCTGGGATTAGTTAGGGAAAGCTTGTTGGAAGAGATGGTATATCCATTTTCAACATTTTATTAGAAATACAGTGACTTCTAATCACACCCATTTGTTAGCATGCAGTTCTGTAGGGTAGAGGTCAACCAAATTCTCTGCTCAGGGTATCATGAATCTGAAATCAAGGCATTGGCTGTGCTGACTTTTCATTCTGAAAAGTCTGGGAACAATCTACTTCCAAGCTTATTCAGATTATTGTCTGAATTCAGTTCACTGAGGTTTCAGGACTGAAGTCCCCATTTCCTTGCTGAATGTCAGCCAGGGATCACAGTCAGCTCCTAGGGCTGCCCATGTTCCTTGCCATGTGGTTCCCTCCATGTTCAAAGCAATTGTCATGTCAAATCCTTCTCAAGCTTCAAATCTTTGACTTCCTCCTCTACAAGCAGCTAAAAAAATCTCTGCTTTTAAAGGGTTCACCTGATTAGATCAGACCCATGGAGAATAATCTCCCCTTGCCATATAGTGCAACATAAATGTGGGCACGATATCTCCTGATAGCCACAAACTCCACACACACTTAAAGTTTATGCAGGGCACGTACACCTGGGGCAGAAAGCTTAAGGGCCATTTTGGGAGCTTACATACCAGAGGTGGATATCAAACTAGTCCTTGAGCATAGCAGGCTGTAACATGCTACAGGACCATGGTGGAGAGGTTTGGGAGGTGCATTTTTCCTATTCCCATCTCCTATACTTGCTTCCTTCATTGTTTTCTGATGA
>NW_011484883.1:0-382 GCF_000754665.1 Bison bison bison | reverse complement strand
ATGAGGCTTTTGAGTTCCTCTTCATTTTCTGCCCTAAGGGTGGTGTCATCTGCATATCTGAGGTTATTGATATTTCTCCCGGCAATATATATATATTTTGATATCAATATATATATATCAATATCTATATATATATATTGATATCAATATATATTGATATTTCTCCCATATATATATATATATATATCTATGGACTTTCTGGCCGAGAGTACCAGACTGCCACAGCACAGGAACAGCCGAGAGGGGCTACCCCGCGTCTGAGGTCAGGGGCGGGTGGGGGGTGGCCAAGAAGAGATACCCAGAGGAAGTGAGAAATAGATTTAAGGGACTATATCTGATAGATAGAGTGCCTGATGAACTATGGACTGAGGTTCATGACATT
>NW_011484882.1:14547-15644 GCF_000754665.1 Bison bison bison | reverse complement strand
AAAAAAAAAAAAAAAAAAAAAGCAGTTCAAAATAAAACTAAGAACATGTACAAAGAGAAAAAGTGCATTGAAAACAGCATGTCATAGAAATCAAAATGAAAATATATTTCAAGGGAAGAGTGATCAAAAACATCACATATTACAGTGATAAAGAAGAATGACTGAAAAGAATATCACTAAATGAGTCAAGAGATAAAGACATCCCAGTAGCGGTGAGCACACCTTGTAGCCAGATACTGGTCTCTCATATCATTCTCCTCTAAAACGAACCAGAAGCTCTTTGGAGAAATCACTGATTACAGGGTCATGATAGGTAAAAGATGTCTGAATATGACATGAAATAAGGAATTACTAAAAATATAATAGAGCTGTTTTAATCCAGTAACCAGCTTGAAGGGAGGTTCCCCTGGCCAAATCTAGAAAAATATTAACACAAAAATAATTAAATATGGTGATGAATTATAAACTATAAGAAGCATTATCATGAGTCTAATATCAATAGCAAATTGAAAAATAAATAGCTTGATAAATATCAGGAGTGGAGGAGAATTATTACATTAAATGGCATAGGCTGATAGACAAATACACATGGAGATCTAGAGTTGGAAAATCATCTTTTTGTAATCATCATAATAAAGATTTAATCAGGAAACAATTAACAGATGCTAAATCTAGAGGGAAATTTTGACAAGTAACAGGATGCTTGCATGATCTGTTAGTTGCAAAAGTGAAAAATATCACAGTAAGTATACAGTGGAGAAATTGATAACACTGAACAAATTATCAAAATTAACATTAGTAACAAGAGACAGATGGACACCGTGGGCCTCCAGATGTGATATCCTGAAGTGGACACAATATCTCCTGTGGGTATTAAAACAAGAATGTGTAGTCTGAATCTAACCTAAACCTCAAAAAAGGAACATTCTGTTTATCTTCATAAAAGTTGGTTTTAATAAAAGCCTATGAAAAGCTATGAAAATGTCTAGATTAAAGGAGGCTAAAATGTTATGACAGCTAGATGCAATATTTATTCCTAGATTAGATCCTAGGAGTAAAAATGTCTAAAAAGGATGTCATTGGGTCATGTGATGGTC
>NW_011484882.1:11727-12084 GCF_000754665.1 Bison bison bison | reverse complement strand
ATGGACGTGAGTTTGGGTGAACTCCGGGAGTTGGTGATGGACAGGGAGGCCTGGTGTGCTGCAATTCATGGGGTCGCAAAGAGTTGGGCATGACTGAGCGACTGAACTGAACTGAAGGAAGAAGAGAAGCAACAGACAATGAAGAAAGGGAATGATATACTTAATTGAATGCAGAATTCCAAAGAATATTAAGGAGAGAAAAGAGGGCCTTCTTAAGTACATAATGCAAAAAAAAAAAAAAAAAAATAGAGGAAAGCAATATAATGGGAAAGATTAACGGCCTCTTCAAGAAAGTTAGATATATCAAGGGAATATTTTATGCAAGGATGGGCACTATAAAGGACATAAATGGTAAGG
>NW_011484882.1:11113-11627 GCF_000754665.1 Bison bison bison | reverse complement strand
GCCAACAACAAAAGAGATGATTCTACACATGAACATCACAAGATGGTCAGTACTAAAATCAGATTATGTTCTTGCAGCCAAAGATGGAGAAGCTTCATACAGACAGTAAAATCAAGACCTGAAACTGACTATGGTTCAGATCATGAGCAAAATTATCTTTTCAAAATTCAGGCTTAAATTGAAAAAAGTAGGGAAAACCACTAAGACATAAATCAAATCAAATATATGACGACTAGGCCATAAATAAAACCCATATATAATACAGGGAGGTAATGAATAGACTCAAGGGATTGGATCTTGTAGATAGAGTGCCAGAAGAACTATTCATGGAGGTTCATAATACTGTACAGGAAACAGTGACTAAAACCATTCCAAGGAAAAATAAATTAATAAGGCAAAATGGTTGTCTACGGAAGTTTTACAAATAGCTAAGCAGCCATGAAATTAAAAGATGCTTACTCCTTGGGAGGAAAGTTATGACCAACCTAGATAGCATATTAAAAAGCAAAGATAT
>NW_011484882.1:10572-11013 GCF_000754665.1 Bison bison bison | reverse complement strand
AATATCAAGGAACTATTTTATGCAAGGATGGGCACAATAAAGGACATAAATGGTAAGGACCTAACAGAAGCAGAAGAGATGAAGAAGAGATGCCAAGAATACACAGAAGAACTCTACAAACATTATCTTAATGACCTAGATAAACATGATTTTGTGCTTATTCACCTAGAGTCAGCTATCCTGAAGTATGAAGTCAAGTTAGTGAGCCTTAGGAAGCATTAGTAGTATGAACAAAACTAGTGGATATTACAGAATTCCAGGCGAGCTATTAAAATCCTAAAGATTATGCTGTTAAAGTGCTGCAATAAATATGTCAGCAAATTTGAAAAACTCAGCAGAGGCCACAGGACTGGAAACGGTCAGTTTTCATTCCAATTCCAAAGAAAGACAATGACCAAAAATGCTAAAACTACCATACAACTGCACTCATTTCACAGGCTA
>NW_011484882.1:9425-9996 GCF_000754665.1 Bison bison bison | reverse complement strand
TGGGCTCCAAATCACTGTGGACTGTGACTGCAGCCATGACATTAAAAGATGCCTGCTCCTTGAAAAGAAAGCTATGACAACACTAGACAACATATTAATAATAGAGGTCTGTATTGTCAAAGCTATGGTCTTTCCAGTAGTCATGTACAGATGTGAGACCTGGACCATAAAGAAAGCTGAGCACCAAAGAATTGATTCTTTCAAATTGTACTCTTGAGAGTTGCTTGGACTGAAAGAAGATAGCTGATCATAAAGAAAGTCAACCCTGAGTATTCACTGGAAGGACTTTTGCTGAAGCTGAAGCTCTAATACTTTGGTCATTTGATGCAAAGAGCTTACTCATTGGAAAAGACGCTGATTCTGGGAAAGACTGAAGGCAAAAGGAGAAGGGTTTTGCAGAGAATGAGATGATTAGATAGCACCACAAACTCAATGGATATAAATTTGAGCATACTCTGGAAAACAGTGGAGGATAGAGTAGCCTGGCATGCTGCAGTGCATGGAGTCGCAGAGACTCAGACATGACTTAGTGACTGAACAACAATAATAACAAACTGTTTTATGGCCTTAC
>NW_011484882.1:3839-7463 GCF_000754665.1 Bison bison bison | reverse complement strand
GACACAACTGAGTGACTGAACTGAACTTACAAAAAATCCTTGAGACTAAACTGAAATTCAGCAGAAAATAGGTTAGATTGCCCATAGACACTTGTCCCAAAAATTTGTTTTTCTCAAAACACTCCATAAAAGATAATTCTGCAGATAATGTGACAATTATGAACAACTACCTTTTAGAATTATTTATAAAGAAATACTCAAGAATTAAAAGAGATTGTGGATTCTTTAGCCACACTAAACATGGTGTGAAGTGAACCCAGAAAATTAGTACAGATTTTCTCACCATAGCTCAGGAGAAAGGGGATACTTCCATGGATGTTTTGTAATATTTCCCATAAGGGTAAAGTATTTTTTGGAAACATTAGTAGTTGAGATTCATATGATGGGACAAATTTAGGAAACAGGGAAGGTCAGCCTAGGGATCACTAACATGACTTCAACAGAGAAGAGTTTATAAGTCTATATTTTAAAATAATTTCCTTATGTATGGAGCATAAGCAAGTTTGTGGAGATTTTATATATCAACAGTGACTGTGGTCTCAATATACTGTTTCTTTCACAATGTTTTATACATCTGTCCATGTCATATATGGCAGATAAGGGGTCAACGATAAAGCAAAGAGGTGGGTCTAGGAGGGGGCTGATACATGCCCAGGGACAGCAACTAAACAGACAAACAGGCAGTAGGACACACATGGATGTCTGGAATGAGATCAAGCCAGTAGCCAGCAACAGATACAAGTAAGAAGCAGGCCTATGAAGACTAAAGTAATTGGTAGTCAGGGTAGATAAGAGAGTCAGAAGCCAAGGTGTCAGAAAGTACAGAACTGTCAAGGACATAAGAAAATATTTTTTGATGTAACTTGCAATCTTCACTATAAAGTGAGCAAGAAAGTAAATCTGAAACCCACAGATGACAAGTAACAAACATGTCTAGGGTCACACAGAAAATTGGAAATATAGAAATGATGGTAATCCACATAATTTTGTCAGGATATTTTTTTTTCTTGTTGAGTTTTTTGTTTTGTATTAGGGTAGAGCTGAATAACAGTGTTGTGATAGTTTCAGGTGAACAGTGAAGGGACTCAGCCATATATATACATATATCAATTTTCATACAAACTCTCCTCCCATCCAATCTGCCACATGACATTAAGCAGAGTTCCCTGTGCTATACAGTAGGTCCTTGTTGGTTATCCATTTTAAATATAGCAGTGTGTACATGAAAATCCCCAATTCTCTATCACTTCTTCCTGGCAATCAAGAGATAATTTTCTAAGTCTGTGAGTCTCTTTCTGTTTTGTAAGTTTATTTGTATCATTTCTTTTTAGATTCCACATATAAGGGATATACAACAATGTTTCTGCTTCTTTGTCTGACTTCTATCACTCCTTAGGTCCATCTATATTGCTGCAAAAGGCACCATTTCATTCTTTTTAATGGTTGAGTAATATTCCATTGTATATACATACCACATCTTCTTTATCCATTCCTCTGTCAATAGCCATTTAGGTTACTTCCATGTCTTGGCTGTTTTAAACAGTACTGCAATGAATATTGGGGTGCATGTACCCTTTCAGAACATATTTTCCTCCAGATTATGTGTAGGAGTGGGATTGCAGGTCATACGGTAGCTCTATTTTTAGTTTTTAAATGAACCTCCATAATGTTCTCTAGTGGCTATAAGAGTTTACATTTCCACCAACAGTTTAGGAGGATCCCTTTTTCTCCACACTCTCTCCAGCATTTTTTATTTGTGGATTTTTTAATGATGGCCATTTTGGTTTGTGTGAGGTGATATTTCATTGCAGTTTTGATTTGTATTCCTCTAAGAATGAACAATGTCGAGCATCATTTCATGTGCTTCTAGGCCATCTTTATATCTTCTTTGAAGAAATGTCTATTTATGTCCCCTGCTCATTTTGTGAGTGGGTTTTTTGTCTTGATGCTGTTAAGTGTCACAAGCTGTTTTTAAATATTGGAGACTAATCCTTTATTGGTCACATCGTTTGCAAATGTTTCCTCCCAATCTGGGGGTTTTCTTTTGATATTATTTAAAGTTTTCTTTGCTGTGCAAAATCTTTTGTAATTTAGTAAGTCTTACTTGCTTACATTTGCTTTTATTTCGATTATTCTTGGAGATAGATTGAAAAAGATGTTGCTGTGATTTATGTCAGATAGTGTTCTTCCTATGTTTTCCTCAGGAAGTTTTATAGTGTCTGGTATTACATTTAGATCTTTAATCCATTTTGAACTTACTTTTGTGTATTAAGGTAAAGACTTAGTTTACATGTGCCTGTACAGTTTTTCCAGCACCATTTGTTGAAGAGACTGTCTTTGCAAAATCATGTAGTTGTCTAGCCTCCTTTGTCATAGATTAATTGAACAGAGATGGATAAGCTCATTCCTGGGATTTCTATCCTGTTGCATTGACTTATATTTCTATTTTTACGCAAGTACCATACTGTTTTGATGACTATAGCTTTGTAGTATAGTCTAAAGTCAGGGATCCTGATTCTTCAAGCTCTGTTTTTTACCTCAGGATTTCTTTGGCTATTCGGGGACTTTTGTGTCTCTACAAATTTTGAGATTTTTGTTGTTGTTGTTGTTCCAGTCCTGTGAAAAATGCTATTCATAATTTGACAAGGGTTGCATTGAATCTGTAGATTGACTTAGATGCTACAGTCATATTGATTTTTCCATACAAACATGATATATCTTTCCATCTGTTTATGTCTTCTTCATTTTCTTTCATCAGCATCTTATACTTTTCACAGTACATATCTTTTATCTCCTTAGGTAGGTTTATTCCTAGGTACTTCATACTTTTTGATGTGCTGATAGATGGAATTGATAAACTTTAAAACAGAGACAGTTATAAGGGACAAGGAAGGATACTACATAATGATCAAGAGTTCAAGTCAAGAAGATGATATAAGAATTATAAATATATATGCACCTGACATAGGAGCACCTCAACATGTAAGGCAAATACAAGCAACCATAAAGGGAGAAATCAACAGTAATACAGTAATAGCTGGGGGATTTAATACCCCAATTTCATCAATGGACAGATCACCACACAGAATATTAATGAGGTAAAAGAGGCCTTAAATGACACTTTAGATGAGTCGAAATTAATTGATATTTATAAAGCATTCCATCCGAAACAGCAGACTACACTTTCTTCTCGAGTGAACATGGAAGATTCTCCAGAATTGACCACATGCTGGGCCATAAGGCAAGCATTGGTACGTTTAAGAAAATCAAAATCAATACAGGTTATAAGATGGCAGAGGAATAGGAAGGGGAGACCCCTTTCTCCTCCACAAATTCATCAAAAGAACATTTAAACACTGAGTAAATTCCACAACACAACTTCTGAATGCTGGCAGAGGACATCAGGCGCCCAGAAAAGCAGCCCATTGTCTCCAAAAGGAGTTAGGAAAAAATATAAAAGACAAAAAAAAGAAAAAGAGGTAGGGAAGGAGCTCCATCCCAGGAAGGGAGTCTTAAAAAGAAAGAAGTTTCCAAACACCAGGAAACACTCTCACTGCTGAGTCTGTGGCAAGCCTTGGAACCACAGAGGGCAACATAACCGAGAGGAAAGATAAATAAATAATT
>NW_011484882.1:2685-2921 GCF_000754665.1 Bison bison bison | reverse complement strand
ATACAACCCCACCCACAGTGAGGAAACTCCACAATAAAGAGAACTCCACAAACTGCCACAATACAGAAAGGCCATCAAAACTCAGCAATATAAACAAGATGAGACAAAGGAATACTCAGCAGGTAAAGGAACAGGATAAATGTACACCAAATCAAACAAAAGAGGAGGAGACAGGGAATCTACCTGATAAAGAATTCTGAATAATGATAGTGAAAATGATCCAAAATCTTGAAAAC
>NW_011484882.1:1546-2585 GCF_000754665.1 Bison bison bison | reverse complement strand
ATATATATATATATATTATAATTTTTGTGACTTTTTTTTTTTTTCTTTTTTTAATATTGTATTTTTGAAAATCCAAACTCTACTTTAGATTTTTAATCGTTGCTTTTTTGTATTTGTTATCATTTTTTTTTTACCTTTAAAAACCCAATCTTTAGTACCCATTTTTACTTCAGAACAAGATTACTGACTTGACTGCTGTCCCCCTTTGGACTCTCTTTTTTCTCCACCAGGTCGCCTCTATCTCCTCCTGCCCCTTTTTCACCCAACTCTGTGAATCTCTTTGTGGGTTCAAGATGGTGGACAACACTTAGAGAACTGATTACTGGCTGGATCTGTCTCTCTCCTTTTGATCCCCCCATTTATCCTCCTGGCCACCTCTGTCTCCTTCCTCCCTCTTCTTTTGTCTGTATAACTCCATTAATATCTCTGAGTGGTCCAGACTGTGGAGTGCACATAAGGAAGTGATTACTGGCTAGCTTGCTCTCTCCTCTTTTGATTCCACCTCATCTCATTCGGGTCACCTCTAACTCCCTCCTCCCTCTTCTCTTCTCCATGTAACTCTGTGAACCTCTATGAGTGTCCCTCACTTTGGACAAACTTTTAATCTTTAACCTAGATGTTTTATCAGCAGTGCTGTATAGATGGAAAAGTCTTGAGACTACTGTAAAAATAAGACTGAAAACCAGAAGCAAGAGGATTAAGTCCAAATCCTGAGAACACCAGAGAACACCTGACTCCAGGGAACATTAATCAACAGGAGCTCATCAAACACCTCTATGCCTACACTGAAACCAAGCACCACAAAAAGGCCAACAAGTTCCAGAGCAAGACATACCAAGAAAATTCTCCAGCAACACACGAACACAGCCCTGAGCTTCAATATACAGGCGGCCCAAAGTCACTTCAAATCCATTGACATCTCATTACTCACTACAGGACACTTCATTGCACTCCAGAGAGAAGAAATAGAGCTCCACCCACCAGAACAACGACACAAGCTTCTCTAACCAGGGAACCTTGGCAAGCCACCCATACAACC
>NW_011484882.1:449-1199 GCF_000754665.1 Bison bison bison | reverse complement strand
ACAAAAGAGGAGGAGACAGGGAATCTACCTGATAAAGAATTCTGAATAATGATAGTGAAAATGATCCAAAATCTTGAAAACAAAATGTAATCACAGATAAATACCTTAGAGACAAGGATTGAGAAGACGCAAAAAAGGTTTAAAAAGGACCTAGAAGAAATAAAAAAAGGGTCAATATATAATAAATAATGCAATAAATGAGATCAAAAACACTTTGGAGGCAACAAATAGTAGTATAATGGAGGCAGAAGATAGGATTAGTGAATTAGAAGATAGAATGGAATAAATAAATGAATCAGAGAGGAAAAAATAAAAATGAATTAAAAGAAATGAGGACAATCTCAGAGACCTCCAGGACAATATTAAGCACCCCAACATTCAAATTCTAGGAGTCCCAGAAGAAGAAGAAAAAGAAAGACCACGAGAAAATACTTGAGGAGATAATAGTTGAAAACTTCCCTAAAATGGGGAAGGAAATTATCACCCAAATCCAAGAAAAACAGAGAGTCCCAAACAGGATAAAACCAAGGCAAAACATCCCAGGACACATATTAATCAAATTAACAAAGATCAAACACGAAGAACAAATATTAAAAGCAGAAAGGGAAAAAATAACAAATAACACACAAGGGGATTCCCATAAGGATAACAGCTGATCTTTCAATAGAAACTTTTCAGGCCAGAAAGGAATCACAAGACATACTAAAAGTGATGAAAGAAAATAATCTACAGCCCAGATTACTGTACCCA
>NW_011484882.1:0-349 GCF_000754665.1 Bison bison bison | reverse complement strand
CTAAAGGATATTCTCTAGACAAGAAACACAAAAAAGGTGTATAAACTCAAACCCAAAACAATAAAGTAAATGCAATGGGATCGTACTTATCAATAATTACCTTAAACATTAATGGATTGAATGCCACAACCAAAAGACAAAGACTGGCTGAATGGATACAAAAACAAGACCCCTACATACGTTGTCTACAAGAGACTCACCTCAAAACAGGGGACACATACAGATTGAAAGTGAAGGGCTGGAAAAAGGTATTCCACACAAATAGAGATCAAAAGAAAGCAGGAGTAGCAATACTCATATCAGATAAAATAGACTTTAAGACAAAGGCTGTGAAAAGAGACAAAGAAGG
>NW_011484881.1:14552-15557 GCF_000754665.1 Bison bison bison | reverse complement strand
TATTTATGAAGTCATTCTATACTTTGAATAGTCAACTGAACTTGCAATAAAGATAGGCTGTTTTCTTAGCCTTGCTGGCGCTACCTGCATGAAATCGGTAACAAAGCCTGAAAACAGGGTAAACGTGGGATATTTTGATTTTTGATTTTTCCTATGTGGTGGCAGATTTTGCAGCCCAAGTTTTATTTTGTTTTTGGAATGCAAAGTAACTTCAAAGAGTTGTGTTAGAGGACACAAAGTTTTTCAATATTTTTAATTGACATAGTTGATTTGCAATGTTGTTAGTTTCTGCTATACAGCAAAGTGATTGTTATACATGTATATAAGTTCTTTTTGTATTCTTTGCCATTATGGTTTACCACAGGTTATTAAATATATTTCCCTATGCAAAAAAAAAAAAACACAAAAGAAACTATTAAAAAATTACTAGAGCTAATCAGTGAATACAGCAAAGTCACAGGATACAAGGTTAATACACAGAAATCACTTGCATTGTTAGTGTATAGGATATATACTAACAATGAAAAATCAGAAGGAGAAATTAAGGAATCAATCCCATTCACCATTGCAACAAAGAGAAATATCTATGAATAAATCTACCTAGGGAGACAAAAGACTTGTATATGGAAAACTATAAGACACTGATCAAAGAAATAAAAAAAATGACATAAACAGATGGAGAAACATTCCATGTTCCTGGGTAGGAAGAAACAATATTGTGAAAATGACTATACTACCAAATGCAGTCTACAAATTCAATGTGAATTCTATCAAATTACCAATGTCATTTTTCACAGAACTAGAACAAAAAATTTCACAATTCATATGGAAACACAAAAGACCCCGGATAGCCAAAGCAGTCTTGAGAAAGAAGAATGGAGCTGGACTTCAGGTTATACCACAAGGCTACAGTCATCAAGACAGTATGGTACTGGCACAAAAACAGAAATACAGACCAATGGAACAAGATAGAGAACCCAGAGATAAACCCATGCACCTATGGGT
>NW_011484881.1:9733-11383 GCF_000754665.1 Bison bison bison | reverse complement strand
GTATCAGTTTAATAAACCAAGGAGAAACTACAGGAATCCAATTGCTTATAATTTAAGCCCTTGCTCTGTGTTCCCACAGCCCCATGTTTCTCTCTATAATAGCACTTATCATATTTAATGTAACTACCTGGGTTTGTTTTTTCTTAACCATCTTCCTCATGGGAGTGTATAATCTTTTTAAGGGTAGAAATGAGGCCAAAACTGCTTATTATTCATCTCTGTGTTCTTAGTGTGTAACACAAAGTAGGGGTTCAATGGTAAATGGAGCATCACACATTTTTGTATAATCTGCAAACACTATGTAATTAATATATATTACTGACTTACTCTATTGAAAATTTAGAACAAAAATTCACCTATAAGCTCACCATTCAGTGAAGAATAACTGCTGCTAAATTTTTAGGATATATCTTCCCAAGTATGTACATTTAAATTGGTGTCTTAAAGTGGAATCACACTCTACATATTATACATATTGCTTTACAACAATTTCTTCAAGTAATAATGTATCATGAGCATCTTTCCACTATATTATATGTAGTTACCTCTTATTTATTGGCTATATGGTATTTCATTAAATAAATGTAATGTAGCTTATTTATCTAATTCCTTGCCACTGGAAATATAAGTTGTTTCTAACCTTTTGCTATTTCAAAAAATCTCTTCATCAATACTCTGACAGTAAAATTTTTGCATACATTTTTAGTTATGTAGTAGAACTGTATGTTTTTAAGTAGAGTCTGTATGTTTTTAAGGCCCTAAGATATGTATGACCAAACAGTTGTTTAAAAATGTTTTATTAGACTTCCCTGGTGGTCCAGTGGTTAAGAATCTGCCTGTCAATGCAGGAGACATGGATTCGATCCCTGGTCTGGGAAAATTTCACAGGCTCTGAAGCAACTAAGCCCACGTGCCGCAACTACTGAGCCTGCACAATGAAACTACAGAAGCCTGCACCCTAGAGCCTTGTGCTCTGCAACAAGAGAAGCCATCACAATGAGAAGCCCACACATCACAAATAGAGAGTAGCCCCTACTTGCTCCAGCTAGAGAAAGCCTGCACGGCAATGAAGACTCAGCACAGCCAAAATCAATCAATAAATAACAATTGCAAATGTTGTACTAATTTACACTCAAACCAACAAAGAAGAAGAGTTCTGGTTTCCCTGGCTAACACTCAGTAGTTTCAAGCACTGCCTATTAAAATAAGGAACAAGACAAGATATGCACTATCATTCCTACATGGGAACATCTTCTATCCAATATGAGGGGGAAAAAAGTATTTGAAGGTAAGAGACAAAACTGTTTTTATAAGGTAATCATGACCAGCTACCAAGAATATGCAAGAGAATCAACTGGAAAATGTATAAAGCAAATAAAAGAATAGGTAGCTTGACCCAAAATCTCCAATAACCAGTTAGCAAATATCATGAAAAAGGTCCCTTTCATAATAGCATGAAAAACTTTACAGTGTCATATTAAACTTAAGAAAAAAGACCTATATTGGAAAAAAACTTCAAGAATCACATAAGCCTACAGTAATTTAAGAGACAGGTCACATATCTGAACAGAAAAAATACTGTAAAAATTTCAATTCTCCTTAAATGAATTAATTACTTTGGTGTACTTCCAATCACAAGCACAAGAATAT
>NW_011484881.1:9252-9633 GCF_000754665.1 Bison bison bison | reverse complement strand
TAAGTTGATTCTAGAGCTCTGTTAGAAAATACATGAAAATGTTAACAGTATATATCCTTTAACCCAGACATTCCACATCAGGAATTTATCTCGAATATATATATATCATCACATACACTTATTCATCCAATATATACAGTCATTGCACAAATACACAAACATATATGTACAAGGACATTCACTAACATTATGATAACAATAAAGTAGAAACAACCTTAAAATTAATTAGCAACAGACAAGTTAAATGACATATTTATGGAAGTTTTTTTTTTTCAATTGGAATACATTTTATTTTTATTTTTTTTAAATTTTATTTTATTTTTAAACTTTACATAATTGTATTAGTTTTGCCAAATATCAAAATGAATCCACCACAGGTAT
>NW_011484881.1:5530-6297 GCF_000754665.1 Bison bison bison | reverse complement strand
GGGGGGCTCTAAAATCACTGCAGATGGTGTCTGTAGCCATGAAATTAAAAGACACTTGCTCCTTAGAAGAAAAGCCATGACCAACCTAGACAGCATATTAAAAAGCAGAGACATTACCTTGCCAACAAAGGTCCATCTCTTCAAAGCTATGGTTTTTCCAGTAGTCATGCATGGATGTGAGAGTTGGACTACAAAGAAAGCTGCGTGATGAAGAATTGATGCTTTTGAACTGTGGTGTTGGAGAAGACTCTTGAAAGTCCCTTGGATTGCAAAGAGATCAAACCAGTCACTCTTAAAGGAAATCAACCCTGAATGTTCATTGGAAGGACTGATGCTAAAGCTGAAACTCCAATACTTTGGCCACCTCATGTGAAGAGTTGACTCATTGGAAAAGACTCTGATGCTGGGAGGGATCGGGGGCAGGAGGAGAAGGGGACGACAGAGGATGAGATGGCTGGATGCCATCACCAACTCAATGGATATGAGTTTGAGCAAGCTCTGGGAGTTGGTGATGGACAGGAAAGCCTAGTGTGCTACAGTCCATAGGGTTGCAAAGAGTTGGACATGACTGAGCAATTGAACTGACTGAAGTAAGGGATATCATATGATATTTGTCCTTCCCTGTATGACTTATTTCACTTAATATGATAATCTCTAGGTCCTTTAGAACAGTGTTTATAGTCTGTTTCCACTTGTTTCAAAAAGAGATAAAGAAGGATGTGTACACATACACACACACACACACACAGAATATCTCTGGTAGGCTA
>NW_011484881.1:3458-5430 GCF_000754665.1 Bison bison bison | reverse complement strand
GTAGGCTACACAAGAAACTAGTAAGAGTAGTGACATCTGAAGCACTAGGAGCCAGGAATAAAAAAGACTCATTAACTACATGCACAAGCACTTTTTATATTGTTTTAATTTTTCTACCACGTGCACATACCATCTTTTCAAAATAAAATTTTCTTGCCTTTTTGACACCATGTTGCTTGTTTTACTCAGTCTGACCATTAGCAGAATCCTAGGCTTACTCTAAATCATTGCATTTTTAATCTGCTGTTTTGCAAAATACTTTCATTTTATTCAAAAGTGAAACAACATGCAAAGATATAGAATGAAGTTTCTCCCTACCTCTGACTCCCATCCCTGTAGTTTTCCTCCACAGTAGGTAACTACTATTATCAGTTTTTTTTTCCCCCCTCCAGCCATGTGGCATGACATTTGGAATCTTAGTCCTCTGACCAGGGATCAAAACTGTGCCTCTTGCTGTGGAAATGCAGACTCTTAACCACTAGAATGCAGGGAAGTCCTTTTCATTTTAATTTTTTTCAATTATCAGTTTCTTATAAAACTTACCAATTTCTCTATGCATATACAGCAAATACAAATAAATATTCTGTTCATCTTTTGCCCTTTTTTACAAAAATATTATGAATACCTTGCTATTTCCACTTAGTAACATACCTTATAACCAAAATCAGAAGCCACAAAAGAAAAAACAGACTGGACATCATCATAATTAAATAATATTGTGCTTCAAAGGATAATGTCAAGAAAGTGAACAGACAACCCACACAATAGTAGAGAATTTTTGAAAATCATGTATCTGATAAGGAACTTGTATCTATAATTTTAAAAGTTATTAAAACTCAATAATAAAAAGATGACCCAACTGAAAAATGGGCAAAACATCTAAATAAACAGGTGTCCAAAGAATATATACAAATGGACAACAAACATGAAAAAATGCTCAACACCATTAACCACAGGGAAATGCATGGTTAACATCATTAACCATGGGGAAATGCAATCAAAACCACAAGAAATACCACTTCTCACCCACTGGGATGTATATAACAAAAAACACAGACAGTAGACTTGACAAGAATATAGAGAAAGTGAAACATTCACATACTGCTTCTGGGAATATAACATGGGCTAGCTGCTTTGGAAATAGTCTGGCAGTTCCACAAAAGGTTAAAATAGGTATCATATGACCCAGCAATTCTACTACTAGGTATCTTCCCAAGAGAAATGAAAATATATGTTCTCACAAAAATTTGCACATGAATATTCATAGCAATACTACTCATAATAGCCAAATAAGGAAACAACCTAAGTGCCCATCAACTCACGAGTGAATAAATAAAATGTGGTGTATTTATAGAATGGAATATTATTCAGACATAAAAAGGAATGAAGTACTGCTACATGCTACAACACAGATGAACCCTACAAATATCATGCTAAGAGAAAGAAGTCAGATACAAAGGACCACATTTGCAAAGAACTTCACTTGTATGAATTGTGCAGGACAGGCAAATCCATAAAGACAAAGTAGATTAGTGGTTACCTAGGGCCAGGATTTGATTTAGTTCATACCTGAATGCTCTAGTGGTTTTCCCTACTTTCTTCAATTTAAGTCTGAATTTGGCAATAAGGAGTTCATGATCTGAGCCACAGTCAGCTCCTGGTCTCTTTTTGCTGACTGTATAGAGCTTCTCCATCTTTGGCTGCAAAGAATATAGTCAATCTGATTTCAATGTCGACCATCTGGTGATGTCCACGTGTAGAGTCTTCTCTTGTGTTGTTGGACGAGGGTGTTTGTGATGACCAGTGCATTTTCTTGGCAAAACTATATTAGTCTTTGCCCTGCTTCATTCCGTATTCCAAGGCCAAATTTGCCTGTTACTCCAGGTGTTTCTTGACTTCCTACTTTTGCATTCCAGTCCCCTATAATGAAAAGGACATATTTTTTGGGCATTAGTTCTAAAAGGTCTTGTAG
>NW_011484881.1:0-381 GCF_000754665.1 Bison bison bison | reverse complement strand
GCATGAAAAGTGAAAAGTGAAAGTGAAGTCTCTCAGTCATGTCCGACTCCTAGCGACCCCATGGACTGCACCCTACCAGGCTCCTCCATCCATGGGATTTTCCAGGCAAGAGTACTGGAGTGGGTTGCCATTGCCTTCTCCGACTCTAAGGCCTAGGCAACAAATCTACTTTCTGTCTCTAGAGATCTGCCTAGTCTGGACATTTCCTATAAATGAAATCATATATTATGTGATCTTCTGTACCTGGCTTCTGGACACCAGTCCCTTATCAGGTAAATGATTTTTCAAATATTTTCTCCTATTCTGTTATTCTGTGGATTCTTTTCACTTTCTTGATGGTATCATTTGTAGCACAAAAAGTTATTTTTTTTTTTACCTTTG
>NW_011484880.1:13867-17100 GCF_000754665.1 Bison bison bison | reverse complement strand
GACCATCTGGTGATGTCCAGGTGTAGAGTCTTCTCTTGTGTTGTTGGAAGAGGGTGTTTGCTATGAACAGTGCGTTCTCTTCACAAAACTCTATTTGCTTTGCCCTGCTTCATTCCGTATTCCAAGGCCAAATTTGCCTGTTACCCCAGGTGTTCCTTGACTTCCTATTTTGCATTCCAGTCCCCTATAATGAAAAGGACATCTTTTTTGGGTGTTAGTTCTAAAAGGCCTTGTAGGTCTTCATAGAATGGTTCAACTTCACCTTCTTTAGCGTTACTGGTTGGGGCATAGGTTTGGATTACTGTGATACTGAATGGTTTGCCTTGGAAGCGAACAGAGTTTATTCAGTTGTTTTTGAGATTGCATCCAAGTACTGCATTTTGGACTCATTATTATTAACAACCAGTGTCTGAATCAAGCCTTAGGAATAATAGGTCAAAAGTAGATATCTTTAGATAACATCTTATTCAATCCTTTTACTGGTCAGATGGGAAAATAGAGGTAACAGGGACAGTGAATGTGGGTAGGAATGTATGTTTATCCAACTGCTTGATGGGAGAACTGAGACTACAGTCTGGTTCTCTTTATTCAAAGTTAGTGCTCTTTCTAGTGTACAATGAATGACTCTTACTTTGAGTGTCACTGGGCTTGAGAAAAGACAACAAATTTGAAGTCATCATATTTGAAGTCAACATGTAAGTGTCTTTAGAGATTAGAAATCTGGGCTTCAAATAAAGCACTATAAATGGTAATCTCCTTATTCAGGCCACAGAATATTCTGGTAAAACAAGGGTGACCATACCTGTCATATTATTTTACTCATATTCATGCTCTGGAAATTAACTTCTGCACATATAAGAAAACTAATGACTCACCTGATCAAGCTGATCCTTTCTGCCAGCTTCTCTGTGTGTTTCTGAGTAGGAGGGACATTTTCCACAAAAGCAATTCCATAGAGCAGAAAGTTCTGCAGAAAGTTCTTCAGTCCCTCCTTGGTTTCTAAGAACGTCTGGAAATCTACAGCTGGAACGTGGGCTTGCTGGTAGATTTCAGCATTCCATAAGATTCTAGGCTGGATGACCTTTTGTTTCTGCCCTTCATAGCTGTTTTTCATGAGCCAATCCAAATCATATCTAGTCACATGACCATCTGGCCCTTTTTAGGAAAAATAAAAGGTATTAAAAATAATAATTATATATACTGCCAATGATTTACTGGTTAAGAATATTATTTTCAGCAACCAATTACCCAGTATGGTATTGTTTATGGGGTTTCCCAGGTAGCACTAGTGGTAAAGAAACTGTGCCAATGCAGGAGACATAAAAGATGCAGGTTCGATTCCTGGGTCGGGAAGATCCCCTAGAGGAGTGCATGGCAACCCACTCCAGTATTCTTGCCTGGAGAATCCTATGGACAGAGGAGCCTGGTGGGCTACAGTACATGGAGTCACAAAGAGTCAGACACGACTGAAGCGACTTAGCACACATGCAAATATGTATTGTTTATGAGACCAAATTCAAATGAACGCCTAGAATGTTCCTGAGACAGAAATATTTGTCAGTTGAGTAGTATAAATTAATAAGTGAATGAATGAACAAATAAATCTTCCCAGCAGGTAAATAAGTTTATGAAACTTAGCTACATAGTAAAGGGCCTCGATCTCCCTCTTATAAATGAATTAGGTCAGTTTGGTCTAATGATATGATATCAGTACAACATGATAACTTCGCCCGCTGCTCTACAAAAAGTCAAAAAGCCAGCTCCTAAAATGTCTTAGAAAATATTCAGGATAAGCAAATGAGTAAGCAAAGGATACAGCAAGAGGAGTGAAAGGCTATCCTGACATTTTCTCTCTCCTTTTCTTTCTACCTCTCTGTCTGTTTCTCTCTTTCAAATTTCTATACCATTATAGTAAAAGTATCATAAAGAATTTGGAAAGCATAAAAAAGTATGAGGAAATGAAAAGGTCAGATATACTTATTCGATTATCTAGATGAAACCACTATCCACAGCTTGCAATCATCCCTTCTAGTTTTTTGTATGCATACTTTTACTTTACATAACATATTGTGAAAATATGTATTAGTTTGCACCCTACCTCTGTCACTTAAATTCTAAGAATAATTTTATCATTAAAAAATTAAGGCTTCAAAAAGTTAATTTCTATAATTTTCAGAATATGGACTACCAAGATTTACCTAAGCAGTCTGTTCTCCTGGGGCATGTAGTTGTATTTTTGGAAAGTTTCCCTATTATTTAATAGTGATCATCCTTGTCCATTTTTCTGATAATTTTCTTAAAATAGACACACAGAAGGTAGAACTGTTAAATCCAAAGACACAAACTTTTAAAAGTCTTGATACATATAACTAGATTACTTTCTAGAAAGTCTACCGATTTTCATCCCCACCAACAATATATGCATATATGCATGCCCATCAAAATTGAGTATTCTTATTTTTTAAACATATATTTTTCTAATTTGGTAAATAAAACTCATCTTATTATAATAAATTTAAGTTATTTAAGGTGAAGAAGAACATTTGTTAGACATCTATATTTTTTACATGCAAGGGTTACCAAACTGAGCTAGTAGCCAAACCTGCCCAGAATTGTTTTTCTAACATCTGCTGTGTAGTATGTATTTTCTATAGCTGTTTCTACCCTACTACCAAAGAACTGAATCGTTGTGCAGAGACAGTGTTTCAAAAAAGATTAAAAATCTTTACTATCTGGCCCTTTAGAAAATGTTTCCTCACTTGTGGTTTAATGATCGTTCACTTCTTTTCTCACATTTTTCTATTGGAACACTAATAGCACTATACACATGCACACACACACACACATATAATCATATATATTACAAATATTTTGCAAAGTCAGTTTTTTTTTAAATCTTTCTTTGGTATGCTTTCTTTCTTTTTTTAAAAGCTGTTATAGTCCAGTTAAGGTTTATTACAGTTAAAGGATACAGATTGAAATCAACAAAGGGAAAAGGTACATAGGGCTGAGTCCAGAAAAAACCAGGCACAAGTTTCTAGGTGTCCTCTTCTAGTATCAGTTCAGTTTAGTTGCTCAGTCGTGGCCGACTCTTTGCAACCCCATGGACTGCAACATGCCAGGTTTCCCTGTCCATCACGAAATACCAGAGCTTACTCAAACTCATGTCCATTGAGTCAGTGATGCCATCCAACCATCTCATCTTCTGTCATTCCCTTCTCCTCCTGCCCTCA
>NW_011484880.1:8483-12276 GCF_000754665.1 Bison bison bison | reverse complement strand
CTTTAACCCATTTTGAGTTTATTTTTGTGTATGGTGTTAGAAAGTGTTCTAGTTTCATTGTTTTACAAGAGGTTGACCAGTTTCCCCAGCACCACTTGTTAAAGAGATTGTCTTTTCTCCATTGTATATTCTTGCCTCCTTTGTCGAAGATAAGGTGTCCATAGGTGCGTGGATTTATCTCTGGGCTTTGTATTTTGTTCCATTGATCTATATTTCTGTCTTTGTGCCAGTACCATACTGTCTTGATGACTGTAGCTTTGTAGTAGAGCCTGAAGTCAGGCAGGTTGATTCCTCCAGTTCCATTCTTCTTTCTCAAGATTGCTTTGGCTATTCCAGGTTTTTTGTATTTCCATACAAATTGTGAGATTATTTGTTTTAGTTCTGTGAGAAATACCGTTGGCAGCTTGATAGGGATTGCATTGAATCTATAGATTGCTTTGGGTAGTATACTCATTTTCACTATATTGATTCTTCCAATCCATGAACATGGTATATTTCTCCATCTATTTGTGTCCTCTTTGCTTTCTTTCATCAGTGTTTTATAGTTTTCTATATATAGGTCTTTTGTTTCTTTAGGTAGATATGTTCCTAACTATTTAATTCTTTTTGTTGCAATGGTGAATGGAATTGTTTCCTTAATTTCTCTTTCTGTTTTCTCATCGTTAGGGTATAGGAATGCAAGGGATTTCTCTGTGTTAATGTTATATCCTGCAACTTTACTATATTCATTGATTAGGTCTAGTAATTTTCTGGTGGAGTCTTCAGGGTTTTCTATGTAGAGGTTCATGCCATCTGTAAAGAGTGAGAGTTTTACTTCTTCCTTTCCAACCTGGATTCCTTTTATTTCTTTTTCTGCTCTAATTGCTGTGGCCAAAACTTCCAAAATTCTGTTGAGTAGTAGTGGTGAGAATGGGCACCCTTGTCTTGTTCCTGACTTTAGGGGAAATGCTGTCAATTTTTCACCATTGTGGATAATGTTTGCTGTGGGTTTGTCATATATAGCTTTTATTATGTTGAGCTATGTTCCTTTTATTCCTGCTTTCTGGAGAGTTTTTTTATCATAAATGGATGTTGAATTTTGTCAAAGGCTTTCTCTGCATCTATTGAGATAATCATATGGTTTTTATCTTTCAGTTTGTTAATGTGGTATATTATGTTGATTGCTTTGCGGGCAGATATTGAAGAATCCTTGCATCCCTGGGATAAAGCCCACTTGGTCATGATGTATGATCTTTTTAATACGTTGTTGGATTCTGTTTGCTAGAATTTTGTTAAGGATTTTTGCATATATGTTCATCAGTGATACTGGCCTGTAGTTTTGTTTTGGTGGCATCTTTGTCTGGTTTTGGTATTAGGGTGATGGTAGCCTCATAGAATGAGTTTGGAAGTTTACCTTCCTCTGCAATTTTCTGGAAGAGTTTGAGTAGGATAGGTCTTAGCTCTTCTCTAAATTTGTGGTAGAATTCAGCTGTGAAGGCTTGGGTCCTGGACTTTTGTTTGCTGGAAGATTTCTGATTACAGTTTCAATTTCTGTGCTTGTGATGGGTCTGTTAAGATTTTCCATTTCTCCTTGGTTCAGTTTTGGAAAGTTGTACTTTTCTAAGAATATGTCCATTTCTTCCACGTTGCCCATTTTATTGGCATATAGTTGCTGATAGTAGTCTCTTATGATCCTTTGTATTTCTGTATTGTCTGCTGTGATCTCTCCATTTCTATTTCTAATTTTGATTTGATTCTTCTCCCTTTGTTTCTTGATGAGTCTGACTAATGGTTTGTCAATTTTATTTATCTTCTCAAAGAACCAGCTTTTGGCTTTGTTGATTTTTGCTATGGTCTCTTTTGTTTCTTTTGCATTTATTTCTGCCCTACTTTTTAAGATTTCTTTCCTCCTACTAACCCTGGGGTTCTTCATTTCTTCCTTTTCTAGTTGCTTTAGGTGTAGAGTTATTTATTTGACTTTTTTCTTGTTTCTCGAGGTAAGCTTGTATTGCTATGAACCTTCCCCTTAGCACTGCTTTTACAGTGTCCCATACATTTCGGGTTGTTGTGTTTTCATTTTCAATCGTTTCTATGCATATTTTGATTTCTTTTTTGATTTCTTCTGTGATTTGTTGGTTATTGAGCAGCGTGTGGTTCAGCCTCCATGTGTTGGAATTTTTAATAGTTTTTGTCCTGTAATTGACATCTATCTTACTGCACTGTGGTCAGAAAAGATGCTTGGAATGATTTCAATTTTTTTGAATTTACCAAGGCTAGGTTGATGGCCCAGGATGTGATCTATCCTGGAGAAGGTTCCATGTGCACTTGAGAGAAAGGTGAAATTCATTGCTTTGGGGTGAAATGTCCTATAGATATCAATTAGGTTTAACTGGTCTATTGTATCATTTAAAGTTTGTGTTTCCTTGTTAATTTTCTGTTTAGTTGATCTATCCATAGGTGTGAGTGGGGTATTAAAGTCTCCCACTATCATTGTGTTACTGTTAATTTCCCCTTTCATACTTGTTAGCATTTGCCCTACACATTGCGGTGCTCCTATGTTGGGTGCATATATATTTTAATTGCTATATCTTATTGTATTGATCCTTTGATCATTATGTAGTGTCCTTCTTTGTCTCTTTTCATGGCCTTTATTTTAAAGTCTATCTTATCTGATATGAGTATTGCTACTCCTGATTTCTTTTGGTCTCTATTTGTGTGGAATATCTTTTTCCAGCCTTTCACTTTCAGTCTGTGTATGTCCCTTGTTTTGAGGTGGGTCTCTTGTAGACAACATATATAAGGGTCTTGTTTTTGTGTCCATTCATCCAGTCTTTGTCTTTTGGTTGGGGCATTCAACCCATTTACATTTAAGGCAATTATTGATAAGTATGATCCCATTGCCATTTACTTTGTTGCTTTGATTTCAAGTTTATAAACCCTTTCTGTGTTTCTTGTCTAGAGAAGATCCTTTAACATTTGTTGGAGAGCTGGTTTGGTGGTGCTGAATTCTCTCAGCTTTTGCTTGTCTGTAAAGCTTTTGATTTCTCCTTCATATTTGAATGAGATCCTTGCTGGGTACAGTAATCTGGGTTGTAGATTTTTCTCTTTCATCACTTTAAGTATGTCCTGCCATTCCCTTCTGTCCTCAAGAGTTTCTATTGAAAGATCAGCTCTTATCCTTATGGGAATCCCCTTGTGTGTTATTTGTTGTTTTTCCCTTGCTGCTTTTAATATGTGTTCTTTGTGTTTGATCTTTGTTAATTTGATTAGTATGTGTCTTGGGGTGTTTCGCCTTGGGTTTATCCTGTTTGGGACTCTCTGGGTTTCTTGGACTTGGGTGACTATTTCCGTCCCCATTTTAGGGTAGTTTTCAACTATTATATCCTCATGTATTTTCTCATGGTTTTTCTTTTTGTCTTCATCTGGGACTCCTATGATTTGAACGTTGGGGCGTTTAACATTGTCACAGAGGTCTCTGAGGTTGTCCTCATTTGTTTTCTTTTTTTTTTCCCTCTCTGCTTCATTTATTTCTACCATTTTATGTTCTACCTCATTTATCATATCTTATGCCTCTGTTATTCTACTGTTGGTTCCCTCCAGAGTGTTTTTGATCTCATTTGTTGCCTTATTCACTATATATTGACTTTTTTTTTTCTTCTAGGTCCTTGTTAAACATTTCTTGCATCCTCTCGATCCTTGTCTCCAGTATATTTATCTGTAACTCCATTTTGTTTTCAAGATTTTAGATCATTTTCACTATCATTATTCAGAATTCTTTATCAGGTAGATTCCCTATCTCTTCCTCTTTTGTTTG
>NW_011484880.1:5013-5552 GCF_000754665.1 Bison bison bison | reverse complement strand
ACTGCTGAGTTTTCCAAATTTGCTGGCATATTGAGTGCAGCACTTTAACAGCATCATCTTTCAGTATACTTGCTGGAAAAATTAAGTGTTATCTATGGTATGTTTTCTTTTCATTGTAGAAAAATCAGTAGTAAAATGTACTCAAATAAATATTTCTTCTTCAAATGCTTTTTTGTTATTTTGAAATACAGATTCACAGAAAGTCACAAAGAAATATATAAAAGAGGTCTCATGCACCCTTCCCTGAGCCTTCTCCAATGTTTAACATCTTGTACAACCACAGTACAATATCAAAACCTAGAAAGTGATATTGATACAATCCATAGAGCTCATTCAGATCTCATGAGTTATATATATATATATATATAATTATTTCTGTGTGTGTGTGTGTGTATTCAATGCAGTGTTATTACATGTGCAACTTTATGTAACCAGTACTATAGTCAAAATACTCAAGTGTGCCATTACCACAAGACTCCTTTATGTTACCTCTTTAAAGCCACACCATTCCTCCTCTCTTCCTGGCAACTGCTAATCTG
>NW_011484880.1:4568-4913 GCF_000754665.1 Bison bison bison | reverse complement strand
CACTATCTTTATAATTCTGTTATTTCATGAATGTTACATAAATTGAATCATGCAGTTACATTTTTCCTTCACTGTTATTCCTTTGTGGTTTTCCCAAGTTGTCATGCTTACCAATCTTTCATTATTTTTTATTACTGAATGGTTTTTCATTATGTGGATGATTTGTTTAACACCTCACACATTGGAGGATATTAAAGTAGTTTCCAGTTCTTGGCTGTTACAAATAAGGCTGCTGTGAACATTAATGTACACATTTTTGTGTGAACATAAGTTCTCATTTCTCTGGAATAAATGCCTATCAATTCAATTGTTGGGTTGTATAGTACGTGCTTCCCAGGAGGCTTT
>NW_011484880.1:3917-4468 GCF_000754665.1 Bison bison bison | reverse complement strand
CTCACTGTTTCCATTGTTACCCCATCTATTTGTCATGAAGTGATGGGACCAGATGCCATGATCTTGGTTTTCTGAACGTTGAGTTTTAAGCCAACTCTTCACTCTCCTCCTTCAGTTTCATCAAGAGGCTCTTTAGTTCTTCTTTGCTTTCTTCCATAAGGGTGGTGTCACCTGCATATCTGAGGTTATTGATATTTCTCCCAGTAATCTTGATTCCAGCTTGTGCTTCCTCCAGCCCAGCATTTCTCACGATGTACCCTGCATATAAGTTAAATAAGCAGGGTGACAATATACAGCCTTGACGTACTCCCTTCCCTATTTGGAACCAGTCTCTTGTTCCATGTCCAGTTCTAAGTCTTGCTTCTTGACCTGCACACAGATTTCTCAGGAGGAAGGTTACCTGGTCTGGCATTCCCATCTCTTGAAGAATTTTCAACAGTTTGTGGTTATCCACACAGTCAAAGGCTTTGACATAGTCAACGAAACAGAAGTAGATGATTTTCTGGAACTCTCTTGCTTTTTCGATGATCCAATGGATGTTGGAAATTTGA
>NW_011484880.1:0-260 GCF_000754665.1 Bison bison bison | reverse complement strand
TGACGCTATGAGCTATGCTGTGCAGGGCCACCCAAGATGGACAGGTCATAGTGGAGAATTCTGACAAAATGTGGTCCACTGGAGGAGGATGTGGCAAACTACTCCAGTATTCTTGCCTCAAGAACTCCATGGGCAATATGATAAGGCAAAAAGATATGACAATTAAAGATGAGCCCCCCAGGTCAGGAGCTGTCCAACAAGCTACTGGGGAAGAGTGGAGGGCAATTACTAATAGCTTCAGAAAGAATGAAGTGGCTGGG
>NW_011484879.1:8802-9969 GCF_000754665.1 Bison bison bison | reverse complement strand
TTTTCAATTTTGTACAAAACTGTTATACTAGTAAATATAGTTGAATATAGGAGGTAATAGAATACGCTGCAAAGTATTAGGAAAATGTGATAAACTTCCATATCTTTTATATTAACTGATTTAAGAGTAGAGGCTAAAACTCCCTGTTTTATATTGTATTATATAAATACACACTGTATTATACTGTATATATATATTGTGTGTGTATATATATATGTGTGTATATATATATACACACACACTGTATTATTCTGTAATCTAAATTTAAAGGGAGTTTTATTATAGCTATCTTTGGCATATCAAAGACATACAGACTACCTATTTTTGCAATGCTGAAGCTCAGAAACTTTTTTGAGATCAGACCATTGCCTTTGAAAGTGATACCTAAGAGTCAAAGAATTAGTTTAAGACTGAAACAAGTGAATCAAACATGAAAAGCAAAAATTAAGAAATGCTCAAAAGAAAAATGCTGACAGCATTTCCTAGTTTGATTTCAAAACCATTAATTTTCAGGAATCACAGGAAAACAGTTGGTTCTGTATACAAACAGACTGAGCATAACTGCGTTGTTTTATTTCTAATCAAAATACCCATTGACCATTTCTTTGAAAGCTGGTGTAAAGTGTATTCACTCACAACACCACTCAACTTACAGGGCCCAGCCCCATTCTCACCTGTAGGAATGAACTGCGGCTGCGGCTGCGGCTGCGGCATCGGCACGTTAGGCAGAGCCTGTTGGCGGTGGAACACATTGGGATTAAAGACTGGTGGGGCACAACTGACCTTTTCAAGTGCCGATCTCTTTGGTATCAGTTGCAGTGTACCAGGCTGTAGGCCCTGTGAGGGAAGGATAGATTAATAAGTAATACCAAGGAAAGTAAAATATGTACTCAGACCAAGCAAGCAGCAGTTAAATAAAGTCTGGCCTGGGCACCCTTTGCGAGGGTCACCATTGAGCAAGGTAACCAACTAAAGAGATGAAGTCGTTCACTATATGACTACATACTCAGTCCAAAATAGAAAATGAACATATCGGGGGTGGAAGAAGTTTTTCAGCTTCACTAATTTAGACAAATGAGTGAAGTTGAAAAGGACTTCATCAGGTGGGCAAGATGTGACAGGATGCTGTTGACAGCAAAGAATCATTTAAAATTAACATCGAAGGCT
>NW_011484879.1:4789-5531 GCF_000754665.1 Bison bison bison | reverse complement strand
CAGGCTTGATCCCTGGGTTGGAAAGATCCCCTGGAGTAGGAAATGGCAGCCCACTCCAGTATTCTTGCCTGGAAAATCCCATGGGCAGAGGAGCCTGGTAGGCTACAGTGTATGGGGTTGCAAAAGAGTTGGATATAACTTAGCGATTAACCAACAACAACCAATTATTGAAAACCAGTTTTTAATCCTCCACTTGATACACAGCCTAAAGTGTAATTAGCTATATTTGCAGGAGAGGATTATTTTGTTAAGGGCCAAGATATGTCTTTATCACACAACAATGTGCTTTTTACAAGCAGACGTGTGAACCATGACTAAAGGACATGTACAGATTCCAGTCCGATACATAGCCAAGCATTTGAGGAGCTGCCAATGGAGCTGACTTTGTAAGAAACTGACTAGTTATTTATTTCAACTTATGAAAAAGGACATAGTTTGAAGGACTTCCATAAATCAAAAAGCTGTTTGCAATTTTCTTTTAGTTTCCTTTTCTTAGGTATAAGGATATTTCTGATCTAGTACATCATTCATAATATGGAGAAACAGGTTTAGACTCTATGAGACTCATTTACATTCTGCATTCATAGGCAGTTAATGGGTCTTTTATTTTCAGTTTGATTATTCTAGCAAGTAGAGATCCACCAGTGAATACAGACTGTAATTCCAGACTGTAAAGCTGGAGCATGCCCACCAGACTCTCTGTGCCATAACAGAGGAGACACACAATCGGCAGCCAGGCAAA
>NW_011484879.1:3530-4689 GCF_000754665.1 Bison bison bison | reverse complement strand
AGGGAGAAAATAAGTGTGTTCTATGTTGGTGCTCAGCTCTTTCACAAAGTCGTGGGTTCAGTTATGAGAGAGCAGGGTTACTGAGAAAGAGGGACAAGTCCAACATTGGTGCTGTGGCCCCAAAGCTGTCATCTGTGAGAGAAGTTTGGAGAAATTTGGGGCATTTGGTTTAGAGAAAAGACATGAGAATCAGGTTCCTATGAAATAGGGATAGACGTTTTTTGGTAATAAAATAAGTGTATGTGCCAGTTAAAGTGAGGTAGATTTTAACTCAGTATGAGAAAACCTTCTCAATAAATAGGGATGCCTGAAAATAAATGTATCTCTCTCATGAAAAGGAAAGATCTCTGTCATGGGCTTCAGGGTCATGGAGGTGATTTTCTCCCACAGCCAGGAAAAATGAGCTTTCCTCAGAATGTTGTCCCTTATTTGGGTTATACCGTATTACATGAGGAAAGGTCCAGGATGTAAAAGAAAAGGATAGCTTACAGCCTATCAAAATAATTGACAACTATGACAAACCTAAGTAATCATAATTCCTACTTTTCAGCCTATCACACAATAGTGTTATGAAAGTATTTTTTCTACCTCCTACCTTACATAGTTAAGTAGAACTAACTTTTCTCCAAAATTTACTTACTATGGCAACCCAATAGTCAGGTCTCTTCTCCCAACCGTATAGAAATTCCCCCTCAAGCCTTGCCTGGCTGCTGCCTTGAAATCATCAACTTTTGGGAATCAGAACTTAATTACCAACTCATCCTCCAAGTCCTCTGTTTTTGAAAGTTACTAAGGATATTACCAGCAAAGTGCCCATCTAGGTGGCTCACAGGATATTAAGGTTAGTTGGGCTGTAAAAATCACTCAAAAATAATTTACTGCTTAAGTTGTATAATTCACTCCTTCTTAAAAAATGGGAGAAAAAGCACAGTAAGAATCATTAGGAAAGCTTTTAAATAATTACCTTTAGAAACTTTTAGTGAATTAGAATAAATAGGTTCTCTCCTTTCCAGTTTATATCCTAGGAGATTCATTTTAAGGTCCACTCATGACTATCCAAGATTGTGATTCCAGGGTATTAGACAAATTGAGGCATATATGAATCATTTATCCCCAAACAGAGAGTCGACAAGTCCTAGCCTGTTCTTACCATTGCAGT
>NW_011484879.1:0-462 GCF_000754665.1 Bison bison bison | reverse complement strand
TGTGATCACTCACCTAGAGCCAGACATCCTGGAATGTGAAGTCAAGTGGGCCTTAGAAAGCATCACTACGAACAAAGCTAGTGGAAGTGATGGAATTCCAGTTGAGCTATTTCAAATCCTGAAAGATGACGCTGTGAAAGTGCTGAACTCAATATGCCAGCAAATTTGGAAAACTCAGCAGTGGCCACAGGACTGGAAGAGGTCAGTTTTCATTCCAATCCCAAAGAAAGACAATGCAAAAGACTGTTCAAACTACTGCACAATTGCACTCATCTCACACACTAGTAAAGTAATGCTCAAAATTCTCCAAGCCAGGCTTCAGCAATACGTGAACCGTGAACTTCCAGATGTTCAAGCTGGTTTTACCAAAGGCAGAGGAACTAGAGATCAAATTGCCAACATCTGCTGGATCATGGAAAAAGCAAGAGTTCCAGAAAAGCATCTATTTCTGCTTTATTGCTG
>NW_011484878.1:14457-15406 GCF_000754665.1 Bison bison bison | reverse complement strand
GAGAAGGAAATGGCAACACTCTCCAGTATTGGTGCCTGGAGAATCCCATGGACAGAGGAGCCTGGCAGGCTACAGTACATTGGGTCGCAAAGAGTTGTACACGACTAAGCAACTAACACACATAAAGCAAATATTAACAGACATAAAGGGAGAAAGTGAAAGTAGCACAATAAAAGTAGGGAACGTTAACAGCTCACTTACTTCAATGGATAGACTTCTTGACAGAAAATTAATAAGAAAATATTTCCCTTAAAAGACTCATTAGACATTAGACCAGATGGATTTAAAATTTATATTTATGTGTGTGTGTATAGTATTAATCACTCAGTTGTGTCCGACTTTTTGTGGCCCTGTGAAGTGTGGCCCACCAAGCTCCTCTGTCCATGGGATTCTCTAGGCAAAAATACTGGACAGGGTTGCCATTTCCTCCTCCAGGGAACCTTCCCAACTGTACGTAAGGAGACTTCCCTAATGTGCATTAGAGGATACCCCAGGTTAACCTGTTATAGAAAACTGTCTCTTGAATCTTTAAAGTCTATACCAATTCTATATATAGACATATATATGAAATATTTAATCCCAACATAGCAGAATATACATTCTTTTCATATGCACATGGGATATTCTCCAGGACAGATTACACGCTAGTTCACAAATCATGTTTCAATAAATTTAAGATGGCTAAAACCACATACAGCATCTTTTCTGAGAATGGTATGAGACTAGAAATCAACTATAAGAAAAAAACTGCAAAACAATACAGATTTGGGGATGCTAAGCAATATGCTTTAAAATTCAGCATTTAAAAAATAAAGATTGTGGCATCTGGTCCATCACCTCATGGCAAATAGATGGGGAAACAATGGAAACAATGACAGACTTTATTTTCTTGGGCCCCAAAATCACTGCAGATGGTGACTGCAGCCATGAAATTAAAGAAACATGATTT
>NW_011484878.1:9506-11075 GCF_000754665.1 Bison bison bison | reverse complement strand
TTCTTTTCTTTCTTTCTTTCAACCTATTCTACATTTTTTCCAGTTGAACATCTACTAGAGTAAACTTGGCTTTGACAGATTTTACTTTTCATGACAATATCTGATTATTTCTATTATCTTGTCTTTTTAGTTGGTGATACTCAATAGCTGTCCACATGTAGCATACTTTACACATGGCATTTCTTATATTGTTTTCATACTTAATCCTCACAATAGCATTATAAAATAGACTTAAACAAGTTCAATTTTTCCCAAAAGAGAAGCCAAAACTATGATTCAGGCTTGAGTCCAAGGTTTCCACTCATATCTTCTATGTTACACACTTTATCTTATAATTGAAAATGAAAGTCACTCAGTTGTCTCCAATGCTTTGCAACCCCACAGATAATAGCCTGCCAGGCTCCTCTGTCCATGGAATTCTCAAAGCAAGAATACTTGGGTAGCCTATCCCTTTTCCAGGGGACCTTCTTAACCCAGGAATTCAACTGGGGTCTCCCATATTGCAGGCAGATTATTTACCATTTCAGCCACGAGTGAAGCCCAAGAATACTGGAGTGGGTAGCCTATCCCTTCTCCAGGGGATCTTCTGGACCCCAGAGTCGAACTGGGTTCTCCTGCATTGCAGGTGGATTTATTACTAACTGAGCTACCAGGGAAGCCCATCTTATAATTATCTCTGGAAAATTCAGTATTCTGCAATGACATTAAAAAGAGAGAAAGCTGGAATTTCCAGGAAGCTTAAGAGGGTATATAGTTACCAACTCCCCAAATTATAAACTATATGAAATAATTTCAGAGTTATGAACATTTTACAGCAAAATTATACCTCAGCATTATTTCAGGACTGAGAACACTAAAACTTCAAAACGACTTTGAGCAAAAAGAGGGAAAATCAGTAGTACTCAGCCCACCATCACACACTCATGATCCCACACATATGCCAGCTACAGGACTTTGTGAGGAGCAAATGCAGGCTACAAAGGCTGTAACTTTCTAGTACTGAGGCTAACAAAGAGGCATAAGGGTGATTTGCAATGTGTACCAAAAGTTTAATACAACCCTAAATTTAAATACAGTGGGAAAGTATCCAGGCAGATCAGAGTTTGAACTATAGTTAATAAGTTTCTAAATAAACTTGATTTAAAGGGCCAGAGGCAATTTAGAACTAGGTGAAATTTAAAGGGAGTTTTACAATCCCTTGGAATAAAGGCTAAAAGGAAGGAAGAAGTATGGCAATAGGATGATGAAGGGAAAAAGAAGAATAAAGGGAAATTTTAATGTCAGTGTCGTGAAAAATATAAGATACACTTCAAATCAAAGATTCATGGCATTCACAACCCCTCACAATCAAAGTAAACAGAGAAAAGTAGCAGCAAATAAAACTAAAGAACCTGGACTTTGCTAGACTGACACTAAAGGGCAACATTAAACTAGACATCTTGTAAATCACTTCAATTCCATAAAAAATTAATAAGAGAACAGCAATATCGATAGATATTTATAAAAATCAAGAAATGAAACTTCAACTCATTAACTGAGTCAAACCTTTAAAAATAACCAGAAGCAAAA
>NW_011484878.1:8676-9406 GCF_000754665.1 Bison bison bison | reverse complement strand
AACTGAGCGTCTGAACTGAACTGAAACATCAACTATATTTCATTTTGGGCTTCCTAGGTGGCACTAGTGGTAAAGAATCTGTCTGCTAATGCAGGAGACACTGGTTTGATCACTGGGTCAGGAAGATCCCCTGGAGGAGGAAATGGGACTCTAGTATTCTTGCCCAGGAAATCCAAGGACAGAGGAGCCTGGTGTGCTACAGTCCATGGGGTCACAAAGAGTCGGACACGACTAAGTGAAAGAGCACAGCACAGCACATGCTTCGTATAAAAAAACTGCATAGCCAGAAGACTCTGTTCAAAATTATTATGAAAGTTAAAATGACATTTTGTTGAAACATGGGACAGGAAAAGTTTACATTCCTATTAGCTTTATTAAATTAGTGTACAAAAAAAAAAAAAAAAAAAACCTAGTAGAGCAAAATCGTGATTTCATATACTTTAGGATTAAAAATGTAGGAATAATTTTATCTATTTATTGGAAATTAGTAAATGAGCACTTCACAAAAATTATAGAATTCCTAGAATATTAACCAAATAAGAAGAGGTTCTGAATTTTTTTCTTCATCAATTTTAATGTAAATATTGATTACAAAACCTAGAGCGGCAAAATGGCTCAGAGGTTAAAGCATCTGTCTGCAATGCAGGAGACCTTGGTTCAATCCCTGGGTCTGGAAGACCCCCTGGAGAAGGAAATGGCAAGCCACTCCAGTATTCTTGCCTGGAGAATC
>NW_011484878.1:5071-5858 GCF_000754665.1 Bison bison bison | reverse complement strand
GCTCAGCTTTCTTCACAGTCCAAGTCTCACATCCATACACGACCACTGGAAAAACCATAGCCTTGACTAGATGGACCTTTGTTGGCAAAGTAATGTCTCTGCTTTTGAATATGCTATCTAGGTTGGTCATAACTTTCCTTCCAAGGAGTAAGCGTCTTTTCATTTCATGGCTGCAGTCACCATCTGCAGTGATTTTGGAGCCCAGAAAAATAAAATCTGACACTGTTTCCACTGTTTCCCCATCTATTTGCCATGAAGTGATGGGACCGGATGCCATGATCTTCGTTTTCTGAATGTTGAGCTTTAAGCCAGCTATTTCACTCTCCACTTTCACTTTCATCAAGAGGCTTTTTAGTTCCTCTTCACTTTCTGCCATAAGGGTGGTGTCATCTGCATATCTGAGGTTATTGATATTTCTCCCAGCAATCTTGATTCCAGCTTGTGCTTCTTCCAGCCCAGCATTTCTCATGATGTACTCTGCATAGAAGTTAAATAATCAGGATGACAACATACAGCCTGGACGTACTCCTTTTCCTATTTGGAACCAGTCTGTTGTTCCATGTCCATATCTAACTGTTGCCTCCTGACCTGCATATAGGTTTCTCAAGAGGCAGGTCAGGTGGTCTGGTATTCCCATCTCTTTCAGAATGTTCCAGAGTTTATTGTGATCCACACAGTCAAAGGCTTTGGCATAGTCAATAAAACAGAAACAGTTATTTTTCTGGAACTCTCTTGCTTTTTTGATGATGCAGCGGATGTTGGCAATTTGATCTCTGGTTCCTCTGTC
>NW_011484878.1:0-1190 GCF_000754665.1 Bison bison bison | reverse complement strand
TTTTTTTTCTCCCTGTTATGTTGTCCTCTGTGCTTCCAAAGCTCGGCACGGATTCGGCAGTGAGAAGGTTTCCTGGTGTTTGGAAACTTCTCTCTTTTTAAGACTCCCTTCCCGGGACGGAACTCCGTCCCTCCCTCTTTTGTCTCTTTTATTGTCTTTAATATTTTTTCCTACCTCCTTTCGAGGAGTTGGGTTGCTTTTCTGGGTGCCTGATGTCCTCTGCCGGCATTCAGAAGTTGTTTTGTGGAATTTACTCGACGTTTAAATGCTCTTTTGATGAATTTGTGGGGGAGAAAGTGTTTTCCCTGTCCTACTCCTCCGCCATCTTGGCGCCTTCCCCTATCTTAAGATTGAGGAAAGAATCTGCATCATCAGCACCAGTATTTAATATAGCAGTGGAGGTTCTAGCCAAAATAATAAAAATAAAGGTATGAAATATTTAAAGTTGGAAAGATGGTAGGCAGAAAGCAAAAATGATTCTGAAATGACCTATGCCCTATTGAACCCTCTTCTTTTGAGTGTGGGCAGAACCTGTGAATCTAATAAACATCACTACCCTGATTATGTTATGTTGTATGACAAAGTTGAAGGGATTCCGAGATGTTATTAAGGTCAATCAGTTGATTTAGCATTAATCAAAAGGAGATGATCCTGAGTGGTCCTGATCAAAACAAGTAATCCCTTCAACAAAATATCTAGAGGCCAGAGACTCTCCTGCTGCCTTTGAAGAATCAAGATTCTATGAACTCTAGAACAATAAGAAAATGAATTTTGCCAAGCTTCACATGAGCTAGGAGGAGGACACTAAGCCTCAGATGACACTGTAATCACAATCAACATCTTGATTTCAGTCTTGTGAAACTTGAATCAGCAAAACCAGTTAAGCCATGCCAGAATTTTAATGCACAAATCTTTGAAATAATAAATGTTTTCTTGAGCTACTAAATTTGTAGAAACTTGTTATGCAGTAAGATAAAAACTAATAGAGGAGAGGAGATTAAACTGTCATTACTGGTGGGAGGAGCCAAGATGGCGGAGGAGTAGGACAGGGAGAACATTTTCTCCCCCACAAATTCATCAGAAGAGCATTTAAACGTCGAGTAAATTCCACAAAACAACTTCTGAATGCCGGCAGAGGACATCAGGCACCCAGAAAAGCAATCCAACTCTTACGAAAGGAGGTAGGAAAA
>NW_011484877.1:22918-23325 GCF_000754665.1 Bison bison bison | reverse complement strand
TCTCCTCCCGCCTTCAATCTTGCCCAGCATCAGGGTCTTTTCCAATGACTCAGTTCTTTGCCTTAGGTGGCCAAAGTATTGGAGTGAACGGTATGAAAAGGCAAGAAGTTTTACATACGGTAGGAATTTTTTCAACTACATTTACAAAATAGGAAAATTGTTAAATTGGAGATAGTATAAACTTGCTATTCTTTGAGTACTTTAAACTGTTCTCAAATAGAAGCTTTCCCACCAACATATTATCACTTGTAATCATTCTTCAGCCTCCATTCAGAGTGATCAGTGGTAGTGAAGTGATGGCCCCATACCTGGATCTAGGGTTGGCCCTGTACCTGGGCCAGGGTTTGGAATCTGCAGGGCATAACATGGGATGCTGAGAGGCAGGTGGCCTATTAAGGTCCAAGCCA
>NW_011484877.1:17321-18757 GCF_000754665.1 Bison bison bison | reverse complement strand
GGAATCTTAATCACTGGACCCCTGGGGAAGTCCCTAAGATGTTTTCAATATCTAAGAGAATTTCCCCTATTAAAATAACCAGTCAGCTTTGTGATTTCAATTCAAAATGTATATTTGTTATTGATTTAAGCTTGTGATTTTTAGCTTGAAATTTTATGAAGTTTATAAGCAATACTGAAATAGAGCAGGACCCTACGGAGCCCTTCCTGGTACAGATTCTTTCCATGTCCTGACCCCCACCCTACGCCCCACCTCCCTTTCTTATTTGCAGGAAAGAGGCTTCAGCCTCCTTGACCTTTCCTGAGTTCCACAGGGCAGATTGGAAGAGTTGCTAATCAGGGAAGGGAGGGAATGCAGAAACAAAGGTGGAACAGCTGAGAAACAGTGTAGCAGAAGAGGAAATCACAGAGTAGAAGCACAAGGGGGACTCAGTACATGACAAATTCTGCATTGCTGGCTTGAGAGAGGGAGCCATGTGGAAAGGACCTAAGAGCAGCCTCTAGGAGATGAGATCAACCCCCTTCCGACAGCCAGCAAAGAAGCTGAATTCTGCTACCTGTAAGAATTAGTTTGAAAGCATGTATTTTCCCCAGAGCTTCCTGAAAAGGACCCAACCCAGTCAAGAATTGGATTCTGGCCTTGTGAGACCTTGAGCAGAGAACCCAATCAAGTTAATTCAGACTATGACTTACAGAACTGTGAGTTAATAAATGGGTGTTATGAAAGAAAGAGAGAAAAGAAGAAAGGAAGGAAGAATAGAGCAGTGCTGGGGCAGAGTCCAGCATCCTTTTCAAGGAATATACGTAACAATATCTCTGAGTTCTGTGGGAACTCACACAGGTGGAGGATGGTAACCTCTGACTGAGCTCAAGATTCCTGGAGCACCAGCAACCAATCAGAGGAAGGTCACATGCCCTGCAGCCCGTACTCCAAATTTTGCCTATAAAAACCTCTCCCTGAAAATCATCTGCAAGTTCGAGGTTTTTGAGCATGAGCCACCCTTTCTCCTTGCATGGCCTTGCAGTAAACCTTTCTCTGCTCCAAACTCCCACATTTTGATTTGTTTGGCCTGAATGTGCATTGGGCACACCAACTTGTGTTCAGTAACAGTATTAGAAAATTCAGGAAAGCTTGAGTTTATCAGCATATTTACAAATTTAATTCATTAGATTTATAAACATGACTTAAGTACCTGTGAAGATTTGTTACACAATTGAAGCATGTAAAAAAGACATAGAATGTATTAAAAATTTAGGTGCTGTTTAATATACTAAGGAGAGTCTCTAATCAACTGCATTGGTGATGGGAACAAGCATTAATTAATGATCCCCCATGAGTGATTATTAGAATTTGGTAGATTTAGAAGTACAATAATATGATTAGTAGATTGAGTGGAAAAACTGAGAATAATTAATTCTTGAGTTGGAAGCTTTAAT
>NW_011484877.1:16766-16940 GCF_000754665.1 Bison bison bison | reverse complement strand
TGAAGGCAGGAGGAGTAGGGGACGACAGAGGATGAGATGTTTGGATGCCATCACCGACTTGATGGACATGAGTTTGAGCAAGCTCCAGGAGTTGGGGATGGACAGGGAGGCCTGGCATGCTTCAGTCCATGGGGTCGCAAAGAGTCAGACACGACTGAGTGATTGAACTGAACT
>NW_011484877.1:14345-15001 GCF_000754665.1 Bison bison bison | reverse complement strand
GAAATAATAACTTGTTTAACTCACCCAATAACCTTTAAAGTAGGCCTTGTTAATTCTCCTTGTTGTCCAAATGAGGAAGGAGAGATGCAGGATGTTTACGTGACTTGCTGAACAACATAGCAAGCAAAGAATGAAACTTGAGATTCACCCTCAGAGTTCCATAGAATGAGATCTTAAGTGTCTGCCTTAGTATTTCTCATTGTTTAGAGTATGAAGCAAAATTCCAGAAGTATTTCTGATCAATTACTGAGCAACTAGAAGCCCTACCTGGGCAAAATTGTGGGGACTTTGAAGTCCAGTCAACCTAGCTCTCATCCTAACCCTTTTGTGTCCTGTCGACCTAAATGAACCTAGGAGGCAATAATCAAGCAAAAAATGTTGCTTGGGGATCAAAGAATGCAATCTGGGGCACACTGATTTGGGTAGCAACCCAAACAGTGTTCCACTGGGGAGTAAATGGATGTGAGAGCTGAACCATAAAGAAAGCTGAGTGCTGAAGAATTGATACTTTTGAACTGTAGTGTTGGAGAAGACTCTTGTGAGTCCCTTGGACTGCAGGGAGATCCAACCAGTCAATCCTAAAGAATATCAGTCCTGAATATTCATTGGAAGGACTGATGCTGAAACTGAAGCTCCAATACTTTGGCCACCTAATG
>NW_011484877.1:12625-14045 GCF_000754665.1 Bison bison bison | reverse complement strand
TGATGTAGTGACTCCATTTTATTTCATATTTCACAGTCCTTTCTCCTAATTTTCTTGGAATCTGTCATCTTCTCCCTACATGAGAAGTTTAACTCTGTGATCTGAGACTTCCCACTGATTGGGTTAGTAAACATTTCCATTTTCAGCTATATCAGTGTTTATTTCAGTTGTCATTTTCTCTGTTGTCCTTTCTCTCCAGATGTGGCTTTTGCCTCAATACTAAAACAATTCCAGCCTTCAGGAAACAGGTGGATAGATATTTGTAGAGTGAAAGTGTTACTAAAAATCTCAGATAATCGCATTTCCTGCCAGAAGCTTCGCTAGCCCATTCTGAAGGCTTATAGCTGGACCTCTTGGAAGTTGTCAAAAAAGAAATAGTTTGGGTTGCTTGTCATTTACAGGAAATGAAGTTTGTCTTAGATCTACTGGCAAGCCCATTCTGGTCTTTGTCTTTTCTCTCTTGCCTTATGTGATGTTTTAAAATATGTCCACAAATTCTTTGACTTGTTCTTCAAAAAGTAAAACCTAATTACTTTCCCCTGAAGTGTGGCATTGACTAAATGTCTTGCTTCTAATAATTCATGTAAGATAGAAAAGTAATACATGACTTCTGAGATGTTGTCATAAAAGGCATTGTGACTTATTCCTTGCTCACTCTTGGATCACTCACTGTAGGGAAAGCCAGCTGTTATTTTATAAGGGCACCCATGCAGCCCTATGAACAGGTCTACATAGCAAGGAACTGAGACCTCCTGCCAGTTGCCAGCATCAACTTGTCCATCGTCGGAGCCATTTTGGAAGCAGACTCTTCATCCCCAGTCAAACTTTAGGATGACTGTAGCCTAGCCAATACCATGACTGCAGTCTCATGAGAGACTGAATCAGAACCAGTCCCCTAAGTTGCTTCCAAGATTTGTATCCACAGAAACTACAAGCTAATACTTGCTTGTTGCCCTAAGCTGCTGGTTTTTAGGATAATTTGTTATGTAGTGACAGATAACTAATATACTTTCCTTGTTTGAATCCCTATCAGCATTTTTGATGTCTTTACTTACTCCTAAATAACTCCTTCTCACACTGACTCACTCAAGGCTCCTAAGAACATATCTGTTTTTTTTCTATCACGTTTGAATATCTCGTATTTAAGATAATATTTGTATCACAAACTTCCTTACATTATGCCTTGGATTGATTTTTATACGATCGGTGTTATATTTCTTCTCATATTAGAGGTTTAAACAATGAAGCCTGTTGTTAGAAATCTTCCTCATTCTTCACAGAAATATTTCTGTAATTTTGGGGTAGCTTAAATATGTTATATCATGAGAAATGCTGGGCTGGAAGAAACACAAGCTGGAATCAAGATTGCTGGGAGAAATATCAGTAACCTCAGATATGCAGATGACACCACCCTTATGGC
>NW_011484877.1:7358-11070 GCF_000754665.1 Bison bison bison | reverse complement strand
GAGTCTCACCCCCAGAGATTCTAATGCAAGTGTTTGGAGGGATGCTTTGAGTCAAGATTGAGAACTAGTACACAGATCATTGCTAAGGTCCGTCCCAGCTCTGTTTTTATTTTTAGTGTCTGTAATTTGGGTTGACATAATCCATAATATTAAAATATTTTACACTCATGGGGAGAAGGAGTTCTCAAGCTACATAGTTGACTCAACATATATGGAACATTATTCATGAGTAATAATTTGAAGTTATTCAATAAATAGAAGGGTTGGAGCTGGAAAAGGTTAACCCTGGAACCCCCTTCAGAGGAGTTAAGTTTTCAGTAAAGTTTAGGAAGTCAGGGATAACTGTGGAACAACTAAGACACATAGCTCTTCTGACACCAATTTTCATGACTGATCCATGAACATAGACTAAAGGCCAACTTACTCAATTTTTCCAAAACTAGACATTGTGACTTTTATGACTGTTCCCCTAATGACCTTATTGTCTTGCTACTGCACCATAGCAACAAATAAAGTACACATCATCTTTTATTTTTATTCCTTAAATAATGCGATGGGGGAAATGTGCTTTTATTTCTAGAAGCAGGAATGGAAACATTTCTGTGGTTGCTTCACAAAATGCTTGTTGCTGGTTTGGAATCAGTGATTTCAGTAGGGGATGCTTGCAGGAGATGTAAGAGACTCAGAGTATTCTTGCCTAGAGAATCTCCATGGACAGAGGATCCTGGCAGGCTACAGTCCATAGTGTTGCAAAGTTGGACACAACTGAAGCAACTTAGCATGCATATCACTGTGTGTGTGTGTGGTGGTGGGGGGCTTCCCAGGTAGCTCAGCTGGTAAAAAATCTGCCTGCAATGCAGGAGACCCCAGTTCAATTTCTGGGTTGGGAAGTTCCCCTGGAGAAGGGATAGGCTACCCACTCCAGTGTTCTTGGGCTTTCCTGGTAGCTCAGACAGTAAAAAAAATCTGCCTGCAATGTGGGAGACCTAGGTTCAGTCTGTAGGTTGGGAAGATCCCTTGGAGCAGGGAATGGCTGCCCAGTCCAGTATTCTTGCCTGGAGAATCCACATGGACAGAGGAGCCTGGCTGGCTACAGTCCATGGGGTCCAAAGAGTCGGACATGACCGAGTGAGTAAGCACAACATATATATATATATATATTCTTTTTCATGTTCTTTTCCATTAAGGTTTATCACAGGCCATTGAATATAGTTCCCTGAGCTAAACAGTAGTACCTTGTTGTTGATCCATTCTATATATAAAAGTTTGCATCTGCTGAATCCAAAGTCCCAATCCATTCCTCCTCCACCCCTCTCCTCCTTGGCAGCCACTAATCTGTTCTCTATGTCTGTGGGTCTGTTTCGTAGATAGGTTCATTTTTGTTGTATTTTATATTCCATGTGTAAGTGATAGCACATGGTATTTGTCTTTCTCTTTCTGATTTACTTCACTTTGTAGGCTAAGCTGTAGGTCCATCCATGTTACTACAAATGGCATTATTTTGTTCTTTTCATGGCTGAGTAGTATTCCATTGTGTATATATACCACATCTGTATCCATTCATCTGTAAATGGACATTTAGGTTGTTTCCATGTCTTGGCTATTGTGAATTGTGCCGCCATGAATATTGGGGGTACATGTATCATTTTAAATTATGGTTTTCTCCAGATACATGCCCAGGAGTGGGATTGCTGGATCATATGCTAGCTCTGTTTTTAATCTTTTAAGGAATCTCCATACTGTTCTCCATAGTGGCTGCACAAATTTACATTCCCACCAACAGTGTAGGAGGGCTCCCTTCTCTCCACACTCACAGGCTGACTTGAAGCCAACTGGAGAGGCCAGCATGGTAAGGAACTGAGGAGAGCCTCTAAGCAACTGCCTATGAGGCCCTGAGGCTCTCAGTCAAACGATGCTTGACGAAGTGACTCCTCCCAACAAGCACCTGAGTGAACTCAAGTGGATCCTCCCTCCTCAGTCCTTCAGATAGCCTTTCCCTTGAGTGCAGCCGTGCAAGAGACCCTGAAGCAGAGAGCTCAGTTAAGCTGCGCCCAGATCCTTCATCGACAGGAACTGTGGGATAACAAATGTGTGGTGTTTCAAGACACAAAGTTTTAGGGTCATTTGTTAGAGAGCAATAGATAACTAATAACAGTGCTGATAGCGAATGTGGCTGGGGGAGTTGCCGGTGATGCTCCTTTTTGAGACTTGGAGCTCAGTGAAAGCGATGTTAACAGTTGAGTTCAAACAAGGTTCACCCCTCCGGAGGTTGATGTCAAGGATCTGATTCCTCATACGGTTTGTCATTCAGCAATCAAGCTTCATTCCTCCTGTCATGAATGCTCTTCTTGATAAGTCTGTAACTAGAGAAGTGAATCCACTGGTAAAAGGAGAACAGAAAGAAGGAAATGGAGTGCAGGCTTGTAAGCATGTGCTCAGTATTTGACCCAAACATTAGTCATAAGTGTAAGGTCAGTGGTTTTCCCATTTTTCTAAGAGCGACACAGGCTCCTGGCAGTTATGTCTCTTGTTTGGACCCCAACCTTCCCTTCCTTAGATATGTTTTTTTTTTTTTTTCTCCATCACATCAAGCTGTGTTTATAATTATCATTGGGATCTGAATGAGTCATTCTCACCTATAATTACTGCTACAAAAATATGAAAAATGACCTTAACACACACCAAATTTTTGCTGAGTTGTAATTATCACCCTCATTGTCATCATCGTGTCTATCATTTCTGTGGAGAGAGCAAGAAGCACTGCAGCATGTTTTTTGACTGTTAGTTCCAACTTCAGTTGGAAATAGGTTTTATTTCCTTTGCCATTGCCAATGGATTGGTAGTGATAGCTGGAACTCAACGTGAGGAAGAATCCTGGGGCCAAAGTTTAGGCTTGGTCAGAACACAGTTGTGATCCATTAGAGATTAGTTGGGAGTAAAATACACAGGATTTTTGTTGCTGTTTTTTCTTTTTCTTCTTGGCCACGCCATATAGCATGTGGGGATCTTAGTTCCCTGACCTGGGATCAAACCCATGCTCCCTGCAATGGAAGTGTGGAGTTTTAACCACTGAACCGCCAGGGAAGTCTCCATTGCTTTTTCTAATAAGTGTCCATCCTCACATTTCTAAATAGGATGACTAATTCATCCTGGTTTGTCTAGAACTTTCCTGGTTTTAGCCCTGAAAGTCCTGTATCTGGGCAACCTCCTCAGTCCCAAGCAAACCAGAATTGTTGGTCACCAGTGACATATCTTTCTGAAAGCCAGGTAGACTGGGAATTGGAAGCATTGTAGTACCTTGCTACTCAAATGTGATCCAGGGACTAGCACATCAGTATCCACTGGGGGCATATTTACAAGGCAAAATCTCAGGCTTAGCCCAGACCTACTGAAGCAGAATCTGCGCTTCTACAAGATCCCCAGGACACAGGCACGTCAAAGGGTGAACGTCTGCCCTGGGGCATTCAGCCCTGCTCAAGGACCGCTGCTTATCCATCAATGGCTTCCAGCCTTTTTGAGCTCAAACACCCAAGGCTCCCCAGGTGGCTCAGTGGTAAAAAAAAAAATCCGGCTGCAGTGCAGGAGATGTGGATTCAATCCCTGGGTCGGGAAGATCTGGAGGAGGAAATGGCAACCCACTGCAGTGTTCTTGCCTGGAGAATCCCATAGACTGAGAAGCCTTGTGGGCTACAGTCCATAGGCTCGCAAAGAG
>NW_011484877.1:5600-5774 GCF_000754665.1 Bison bison bison | reverse complement strand
TTTCATGGCTGCAGTCACCATCTGCAGTGATTTTGGAGCCCCCCAAAATAAAGTCAGCCACTGTTTGCAATGTCTTCCCGTCTATTTGCCATGAAGTGATGGGACCAGATGCCATGATCTTAGTTTTCTGAATGTTGAGCTTTAAGCCAACTTTTTCACTCTCCTCTTTCACTG
>NW_011484877.1:3859-5500 GCF_000754665.1 Bison bison bison | reverse complement strand
GTCTGGTATTTCCATCTCTTTCAGAATTTTCCACAGTTTATTGTGATCCACACAGTCAAAGGCTTTGGCATAGTCAATAATGCAGAAGTAGATCTTTTTCTGGAACTCTCTTGCTTTTTTGATGATCCAACAGATGTTGGCAATTTGATCTCTGGTTCCCCTGCCTTTTCTAAAACCAGCTTGAACATCGGGAAGTTCATGGTTCATGCATTGCTAAAGCCTGGCTTGGAGAATTTTGAGGATTACTTTTCTAGCATGTGAGATGAGTGCAATTGTGTGGTAGTTTGAGCATTCTTTGGCATTGCCTTTCTTTGGGATTGGAATGAAAACTGACCTTTTCCAGTCCTGTGGCCACTGCTGAGTTTTCCAAATTTGCTGGATATGGTTTAATTTCTCTTGGGTTTTTACTCTATCTAAGAATAGAGTGGGGTGAGCCAAGCACTGAGGGTCATATGATAACACCATGTTTAACTATTCAAGGGCTTCCCAAGAGAAATTAAACCATATCCAAAAAAAAAATCTTGTACATAAATGTTTATAGTAGCATTATTCACAGTATCCCCTGAAACAATCCAAATGTCCATGACTGATGAATAGATAAACAAAATGTTATATACATATACTGGAATATTACTCATCCATAAAAAGAAATAAAGTATTAATACTGCCACAACACAGGCAAACCTTGAAAACATTATGCTAAGTGAAAAAAGCCAGTCACAAAAGACTGTGTATTGTATGATTCCTTTTACCTGAAATGTCTAGAATAGGAAAATTCATAGAGACAGAAAATAGATGAGTGTTCATCCAGGAATAAGAACTTGCGGGGGAAGGGGAAGTAACTGCTAATGGTTATAAGTTTTCTTAGCAGGGGTGATAAAAATGTTCCAAAATTGATTATAATTATGGTTACACAACTCTGTGAATATGCTAAAAACCAATGACTTGTACACTTTAAGTGGGTGAATTGTATGCCATGTAAATTATATCTCAATAAAGCCATTATTTTTGAAAAAAAAATGGAAGAGAGGCAGAAGACAAGTCAGAGGGAAATGTGACTCTGGAAAGAAGTCAGAGTGCAGTGATGTGAGAACAACTCAATTGTTTTTTGCTGACTTTGAAGGTGGACGAATGGGCCATCTGCTGAGGAATGCGGGTGCCCTCTAGAGGTTGTAAAAGGCAAGGAAATGGATTCTCCATCACAGTTTCCAGAAAAGAATGCAGCCTTGAGGACGCCTTGATTATAGCTCAGTAAGACCAATGTCAAACTTCTAACCTCCAAAATTGTAACATAATAAATATGTGTTATTTTTAACCAACTAAATTTGTGGTGATTTGTTACAGCAACAATAGAAAAATAATGTGCCATATCTTTCATAGTTATGTCCAGCCTAAATATTTTTTAATGTTGCTATAGTTTTATAATTATTCAAATGGCCGTCTATCATTCCATGGAGCTGAAGTACTGTTGTTCCTTAACCATACCCTTATTTGAACTTTAGATGTGAGAATAGCTTTCTGCATTTTCATTTTTTAAATTTCATTATTTGTCTAAGCATGTTTTACCAGAAATTAAATATTTTCTATATTTAACTTAAAAAAACTCTTAAATCCACTGGAAATTTAACTTGATATATAGCA
>NW_011484877.1:3273-3759 GCF_000754665.1 Bison bison bison | reverse complement strand
TTTTTCAACAACATATGGTAAATGATTTTTCCCTTTCTGTTTTGTAATGCTTTCTTTATTAAATATTCAGTTTTGAACAAAAAAGCTCATTTTCTGGGCTGCTGATTCTCTTCTGCTGACTGATTTGTGTCTGTTCTTGAGCCCGTATTTCATTGTTCGAGTTCTTACTGCTTTTTAGTACGTGTAAGTTCCTGTGAGGACTAGTCTTCTTTATTGCACTTCTATAAATAGTATGTACTTTTAAAACTTATTTTTAAATTTTTTATTAAGATATAATTGACACATGTGTGCGTGTGTGCTAAGTTGTGTCCAGCTCTTTGTGACCTTTGTAGAGAAACCAGGCTCCTCTCTCCATGGGATTCTCCAGGCAAGAATACTGCAATGGATTGCCACGCCCTCCTCCAGGGGATCGTCTCGACCCAGGGATTGAACCTGTGTCTCCTTCATTGGCAGGCAGATTGTTTTCCACTGAACCAACTGGGAAGC
>NW_011484877.1:0-429 GCF_000754665.1 Bison bison bison | reverse complement strand
TATGGGAATTCTTTGTATCAATACCTTATTCTCAATTTTGCTGTGAACCTGAAACTGCTCTAAAAAAAATAAAGTCTTTAACAGCAGCAACAATAGCAAAAAAATAACAATGTCCAACCCTCACTATATTATACTCATTTTTCAGACAAGAAAATGTAGAAACAGAGAAGTTAAGTGGCAGAATCAGGACTTCTGTCTCAATTTCTTTGCATTCCAAGCCCATGATCTTTCTATTCTATCACACTGTAGTGACACCGACAGTGGCCTGCCAGTGAACTCTTGGTCCTCACCATTCCCATACTCGCCTTCAACTTCCTACCTGGAGCCGCTGGTGCCTTTCCTTCTCAGATGGCAGAAATGTGCATGGTCCATTTGCCAGATAGGCCAGAAGGACCAGGAGTTGATGTGCTGGGGAACAGCCCTTGATAA
>NW_011484876.1:12105-12502 GCF_000754665.1 Bison bison bison | reverse complement strand
AACTGTAGCATGCCAGGCTCCCCTATCCTCCACTATCTCCCAGAGCTTGCTCAAATTCATGTCCATTGAGTTGGTGACACTATCTAACTATCTCATCCTCTGCTACCCCGTCTCCTTTTGCCTTCAGTCTTTCCCAGCATCAGGGTCTTTTCCAAGGAGTTGGCTATTCACATCAGGTGGCCAAAGTATTAGAGCTTCAGCTTCAGAATCAGTCCTTCCAATGAATAATCAAGGTTAATTTCCTTTATTTTTTAATTAATTTTAATTGGAGAAAAATTACTTTACAATATTGCCTCTTTTTTTGCCATACATCAATATGAATTGGCCACAGGTATAGATATGTCCCCCACATCCTGAAAACCCTCCCACCTCGATCCCCACCCTATCCATCGAGAAT
>NW_011484876.1:11401-12005 GCF_000754665.1 Bison bison bison | reverse complement strand
TCAATATTTCCCAGCATCAGAGTCTTTTCAAATGAGTCAGTTCTTTGTATCAGGTGTCCAAATGATTGGAGCTTCAGCTTCAGCATCAGTCCTTCCAATGAATATTCAGGACTGATTTCCTTTAGGATTGACTGGCTTGATCTCCTTGCTGTCCAAGGGACTCCCAAGAATCTTCTCCAACACCACAGTTCAAAAGCATCAATTCTTCAGTGCTCAACTTTCTTTATGGTCCAACACTCACATCCACACATGACTACTGGAAAAATCATAACTTTGACTGTATGGACCTTTGTCAGCAAAGTGATGTCTCTGCTTTTGAATACACTGTCTAGGTTTGTCATAGCTTTTCTTCCAAGCAACAAACTTCTTTTAATGTCATGACTGCAGTCACCGTTTGCAGTGATTTGGAACTCAAGAGAATAAAATCTGTCACTACTCCTACACACACACACACACACACGCACACACACACACACCAGAATATTATACTCAGTCATAAAATAGAAGGAAATCTCGCCATTTACAACATGAATGAAATCTTATGTCATCATGCTAGTGAAATACATTAGACAGATAAAGACAAATACCATATGGTCTCACTTAT
>NW_011484876.1:10510-11301 GCF_000754665.1 Bison bison bison | reverse complement strand
TGAAACTACATTATTAAAAAAAACTAAGATCATGTCATCCAGCCCCATCACTTCACGACAAATAGAAGGGGGAAACGTGGAAGCAATGACAGATTTTCTTTTCTTGGGCTCCAAAATCACTGCGGACAGTGACTGCAGCCCTGAAATTAAAAGATCGTGCTCCTTAGAAGGAAAGCTATGACAAACGTAAGCAGTGTATTAAAAATCAGAGACATCACTTTGCCGACAACGGTCAGTATAGTCAAAGCTATGGCTTTTCCAGTAGTCATGTAAGGATGTGAGTTGGTCCATAAAGAAAGCTGAGTGCTGAAGAACTGATGCTTTTGAATTGCGGTGCTGAAGAATACTCAAGTGTCTCTTAGACTACAAGGAGATCAAAACAGTCAACCCTAAAGGAAATCAACCCTGAATACTCATTGAAGGACTGTTGCTGAAGCTGAAACTCCAGTACACTGGCCACCTGACACAAAGAGCCGACTCCTTGGAAAATACCCTAATGCTCGGAAAGATTGAAGGCAAATGGGGAAGAGGGTGGCAGAGGATGAGATGGTTAGATAGCATCATTGACTCAATCGACATGAGTTTGAGCAAAATCTGGGAGATAGTGGATGACAGAGGAACTGGCATGCTGCAGTCCATGGGGTCACAAATAGTCAGACATGACTTAGCAACTGAACAACAACCCCCATGTTTACTGAAGCAGTTTTTTACAATAGTCAAGACAGGGAAGCAACTTAACTGACCATTGATGGATTCATGCATAAAGAAAACATTGTGTGTGTATATATATA
>NW_011484876.1:5644-7533 GCF_000754665.1 Bison bison bison | reverse complement strand
TAGACCTGCTTTACAAGAAGTGCTAAAGGGACTTCTCTAGCTGAAAGAAAAAAAATGGCACTGATTAGTAATAAAACAACACAAAAATGTGAAAATCTCATTGGAAAAGGTAAGTATATAGTAAAAGTAGTGAATTAATCACCCATAAGACTGGGTGATTAAAAGATAAAATTAGCAAAATTAACTAATTCTAGCATAACTAGTTAGTGGATACATAAAGAGTGTAAAATGTGACATCTAAAACATAAAACCATGGGGGAGGAGTAAAAATGTAGACTTTTGAAATGTGTTAACATTTAGGTTGTTATCAACAGAAAATATACTGTGCTTCCCTGGTGGCTCAGATGGTAAATCTGCCTGTAGTTCAGGAGACCCAGGTTTAATCCCTGGGTCAGGAAGGTCCCCTGAAGAAAGGAAAGGCTACCCATGCCAGGATTCTTGCCTGGAGAATTCCATGGACAGAGGATACAGTCCATGGGGTCACAGAGTCAGACATGACTAAGCGACTTTCACTTTCACATTATACGCATAGGATGTTATATATGAATTTCATGGTAACCACAAAACAAAAAGTTATAGTAAATACATAGAAAAAAACAAGAAAGGAATCAAAACTTAACACCAAAGAAAGTTATCAAGCCACAAGTGCCAAACAGATGTTACGGAGTGCATGTGGAACAACCTCCAGAATAGGTCACATGTTAGGTCAAAAAAATAAGTCTCAATAAATTCAAGAAGATTGAATTCATATTAAGCATCTTTTCAGACCTTAAGAAAGAGAAGTAAACAGAAAGGAAATGAAAAAACAAGTAGAAAATAATAAAATGACAATAACCTCATACCCATCAGTAATACTTTAAATGAACTAAATCTGCCAATCACAAGATATAGAGTGGTTATATGGATAAAAAAAGACTCATCTATATTCTGCCTACCGGAGGCTTACTTTGGAAGTAAGGACAAAGAAAGACTGAAAATATAAGAATGGAGAAATATATTCTATATATTAAAGCTGGCATAGCTATATATGTATCAGACAAAGACTTAAAAAATACTATAACAAAAGGCAAAGAAAGTCATTACATAACAATAAAGGGGTCAAACCAGCAAGAAGATATTACATTTATAAATATATATGCATCCAACATAAGAGCACCAAAATATATAAAACAAATCTTAACAGACCTAAGGGGAGAAATTGATAGTAACAGAATAATAGTCACTTTAACATCCCACTAACATCAATGAATAGGACATCCAGACTGAAAAATCAATCAGGAAACATTGGCCTTAAATGGCACATTAGATCAGATTGCCTTAATATACATAATCACAAAATTCCACCCAAAAGCATCAGAGCACGCATTCTTCTCATCAGCATATGGAACATATACCACATTAGGTCACAAAACAAGTCTCAACAAATTCAAGATTAGTTTCATATGACACATCTTTTCAGACCTCAGTTGTAAATAACTAGAAATCATTTACAAGAAGAAACTAAAAGAAAACACCAAACTGTGGGGATTAAACAACATGCTACTGAACAATCAATGGGTCACTGAAAAAACAAAGGAGAAAATTTTAATACCTAGAAACAAATGAAAGAAAAATACAATATACCAAAATTTGTGGGATGCAGCAAAAGCATTTCTAAGCATTTCTATTCATATAAATAGAGGTCTACCTCAAGAAATAAGAAAAACTCAAATAAACAACCTAACCTTACACCTAAATAAACTAGAGAAAGAAGAGATGATGGCCAAAGTTAGTAGAAGGAAGGGAATATTGAAGATCAGAGCAAAAATAAAATGGTGATTAAAAGACAATGCTGTGTTGTGCTGTGCTTAACTGCTCAGTAGTGTCCGACTACTTGCAACCCCATGGAC
>NW_011484876.1:1954-2120 GCF_000754665.1 Bison bison bison | reverse complement strand
GGAAAAACCATAGCCTTGACTAGACAGATCTTTGTTGGCAAAGTAATTTCTCTGCTTTTGAATATGCTATCTATGTTGGTCATAACTTTCCTTCCAGGGAATAAGTGTCTTTTAATTTCATGGCTGCAATCACCATCTGCAGTGATTTTGGAGCCCCCAAAAATAA
>NW_011484876.1:0-1444 GCF_000754665.1 Bison bison bison | reverse complement strand
TAGCTTTGTTCGTAGTGATGCTTTCTAAGGCCCAGTTGACTTCACATTCCAGGATGTCTGACTCTAGGTGAGTGATCACACCATCATGATTATCTTGGTCATGAAGATCTTTTTTGTACAGTTCTTCCAAACCCATAGACACCTCAAAACACTACTGGACACTTCATTGCATTCCAGAGTGAAGAAATCTAGCTCCACCCACCAGAACACCGATGCAAGCTTCCCTAACCAGGAAACCTTGAAAAGCCACTCGTCCAACCACACTCATAGGGAGGAACCTCCACAATAAAGAGGAACTACAAACTTCCAGCGTACAGAGAAGCCAGTCCAAACACAGCAATCTAAACAAGATGAAAAGGCAGAGAAATATTCAGCAGGTAAAGGAACATGATAAATACCCACCAAACCAAACAAAAGAGGAGATAGAGAGTCTACCTGAAAAAGAATTAAAGAATAATAATAGTAAAAATGATCCAAAATCTTGAAAACAAAATGGAGTTACAGATAAATAGTCTGGAGACAAGGATTGAGAAGATGCAAGAAATGTTTAACAAGGACCTGGAAGAAATAAAAAAGAGTCAATCAATAATGAATAATGCAACAACTGAGATCAAAAACACTCCGGAGGGAACCAACAGTAGAATAACTGAGGCAGAAGATAGGATAAGTGAGGTGGAAGATAGAATGGTGGAAATAAATGAAGCAGAGAGGGGAAAAAAAAGAATTAAAAGAAATGAGGACAACCTCAGAGACCTCTGGGACAATGTTAAATTCCCCAACATTCAAATCATAGAAGTCTCAGAAGAATAATACAAAAAGAAAGGCCATGAGAAAATACTTGAGGGGATAATAGTTGAAAACTTCCCTAAAATGGGGAAGGAAATAGCCACCCAAGTCCAAGAAACCCAGAGAGTCCCAAACAGGATAAACCCAAGGTGAAACACCCCAAGACACATATCAATCAAATTAACAAAGATCAAACACAAAGAACAAATATTAAAAGCAGCAAGGGAAAAACAACAAATAACACACAAGGGGATTCCCATAAGGATAACAGCTGATCTTTCAACAGAAACTCTTCAGGTAAAAAAGAATGGCAGGACATACTTAAAGTGATGAAAGAGAAAAACTACAGCCCAGATTACTGTATCAAGCAACGATCTCATTCAAATATGAAGGAGAAAGCAAAAGCTTTACAGATAAGCAAAAGCTGAGAGAACTCAGCACAACCAAACCAGTTCTTCAACAAATGCTAAAGGATCTTCTCTAGACAGGAAACACAGAAAAGGTTTATTAACTCGAACCCAAAACAACAAAGTAAATGGCAACGGGATCAATAATTACCTTAAATGTAAATGAGTTGAATGCCCCAACCAAAAGACAAAGAGTGGCTGAATGGATACAAAAACAAGACCCCTATATATGCTGCCTACAAGAGACCCAT
>NW_011484875.1:7186-8342 GCF_000754665.1 Bison bison bison | reverse complement strand
CTTGTGGCTCAGACAGTAAAGAATCTGCCTGCAATGCAGGATACCTGGGTTCCTTCCCTGGATAGGGAAGATCCCCTGGAGAAGGGAATGGCTACTCACTCCAGTATTCTTGCCTGGAGAAGCCCATGGACAGAGGAGCCTGGTAGGCTACAGTCCATGGGGTCAAAAAGAGTCAGAGATGACTAACCAACTAACACTTTCACACTTTTTTCAATTTTACACTTAAATAACTAAATAAAAGCTTTGAGGCATTCTTTTGAATATTTGCAAAATTTCCAGTTGTTTTTCCTCTTTTTCTGTAACACACCTATATATAGTAGTCAACATAAGAAATGAAAGGATGTTTCCTTGACCTTTGAAGTCCTGAATTATGATTTGACATATATTATATTTGTTTTAATTTCAGTAAGGGAGTATATTTTAGGGATGATATTTTAGCATCTTTCTTATTGGTTTTATAATTAAATAAATATATCATATAAGGGATTTAGCATTTAATTTTTAATTTGGAGCATGATAATAACTGTTATGAATATAGACACTAAAAACTCAAGTCACCAAACTGAATCTAGCCCTACTGCCAATAATCTATAGAAAAATGAATTCACAGAAAATGACATTAAATAAAATCTTGACAAGAGTTGCAACAAAGACACTTCTGGTTCAGTGGAAAGCTCTTCAAGGAATGAAGGGCAGGAAGAGAATAAACAGATTTGAGCATGATGACAAAATATTTGTTTAAGTGGCATAAATCTTAAAACACAAGGTTTCTTACTTGATTACAGCAGTGGAGAAATAAGAAAATGCCAATTTTACATCTAGAATGTATGAAATATGATAAGAATTAAGAAAAAACAACTTGAATAAATATTTCAATGTTAAAGAAACTTTCAGCTTGAGGGTTTGGGTGTTTGTAGATGCTAGAAAGGAATTAGGATATTGTTGTCTGTGCTTCTCTCCTAAATTCATCTCTGAACTGTTGTCTTGGAATGTTTGAAGGGGCCTTTGCTCATTGTATATTGTTCATTATTAGGTTAATAATTCTCTTTGAAATGATCTATAAATTCAATGTAATGTAAGCCCAATTAAGTACATATTGAAATACATATTTGATGTTTCTAAGAATAGTCATCTTGGCTAATTGCTCCTGGAAGAG
>NW_011484875.1:6161-7086 GCF_000754665.1 Bison bison bison | reverse complement strand
TTAGGGTGTTTGTAGATGCTAGAAAGGAATTGGCAATGGCACCCCACTCCAGTACTCCTGCCTGGAAAATCCCATGGATGGAGGAGCCTGGTAGGCTGCAATCCATGGGGTCACACATGACTGAGTGACTTCACTTTCACTTTTCACTTTCATGCATTGGAGAAGGAAATGGCAACCCACTCCAGTGTTCTTGCCTGGAGAATCCCAGGGATGGGGGAGCCTCATGGGCTGCCATCTATGGGGTCACACAGAGTAGGACATGACTGAAGTGACTTAGCAGCAGCAGTAGCAGCAGCAGAAAGGAATTAGGATATTGTTGTCTGTACTTCTCTCCTAAATTCATCTCTGAACTGTTGTCTTGGAATTTTTGAAGGGGCCTGTGCTCATTGTATATTGTTCATTATTAGGTTAATAATTCTTGAAATTATAATGTATAACCTGTAAATTCAATGTAATGTAAGCCTAATTAAATACATATTGAAATACATATCTGATGTTTCTGAGAATAGTCATGTTTGGCTAATTGCTCCTGGAAGAGTCCTGACTCATCTTGCCTCCCCTGCCAATCAGTTAAGCACATATAAGGAGAGATAGCAACTATACCCACGGAGAAGGCAAAGGGAGACCACTCCAGTACTCTTGCCTGGAAAAATCCCATGGACGGAGGAGCCTGATGGGCTGCAGTCCATGGGGTCGCACAGAGTCGGACACATCTGAAGTGACTTAGCAGCAGCAGCAGCAGCAATGATATCTACAGCCCAGTGGGAAGGAAACAGCGGGAGAGACATGCGTGAATTGATGTGCCTGCTCTCAGTTCCACCTGAGTAAGCTCCTGATATGTAGGACCAGCTGTAGTTAAGCCCAATGTTGTTCTGGTTCTGGTTTGTACCAGTTTGAGGAAGCTGGTTACAAACGTATCACATAT
>NW_011484875.1:0-2879 GCF_000754665.1 Bison bison bison | reverse complement strand
TACATGTAGAGCAATTCTTGCTGAAAATTAACTGCAGACTGGTAGAAAGACTCTTGTAGCTACTGAGGCTTTAAGAAAAATTGCATGGAAACATGGAAGTGGGTAATAAGAGAGGACACATGAGATCAAGTCAGAACCTGTGCCACTGTAAGGGACATGGAGGGGGATTAAATGGGTAGAAGCCCTCCCTGGGGAGTGAGTGGTTTGAGTCATATATTGGGCACTGCCAACTGCAGCCCTGAAGTCTGACACCAGGAGAAAGACAAGTCCCTTTGGCTGGCTGGAGGGCTGGTGGGACTAACAGGATGGCTGTGGGAAGCCTGGACTCTGCTCTTGAGGAGCAAGTGCACACATGCTTGCTTACTCCTGAAGCATGGCAGAGAGAGTGGATTTGTTCACCTGAATTATGTAGTAGCAGGGTGTGTGTCCTCAGCTACCTCTGACTCTTCGCCACTCCATGGGCTGCAGGCCGCCAGGCTCCCCAGTCCATGGAGTCTTCCAGGCCAGAATACTGGAGTGGGTTGCCATTTCCTTCTCCAATTTAGTAGTAGACTGGCTCCTTATCAACAGGAAGGTACATAGAGAAGAAACAAGCTGATGCAGTCCCCTCAGGCAGGGCCTGTATGACTCAGCTTTTATATTTTTCCCTCTAGATGATTTTGACTTTCCACAAACTACAGTGAGTACCCGCATATATCATTCAGTCTTGAATGATAATCATCAGTTAAGAGGGGTTACTGTCTTAGAACAAAGTGAAGTCGCTCAGTCGTGTCCGACTCTTTGCGACCCCATGGACTGTAGCCTACAATGCTCCTCCATCCATGGGTTTATCCAGGAAAGAGTACTGGAGTGGGTTGCCATTTCCTTCTCCAGAGGATCTTCCCAACCCAGGGATCGAACCTGGGTCTCCTGCATTGTAGCCAGATGCTTTACCATCTGAGCCACGAGGGAAGTCCTTATAACAAAAGTTAAGTGTAAAAGGTGACATGTGGCATCATTTATATATGTATATTTTCTGCTTTTGTATACTTTACTCAATGTATTTTTTCCCATTTTTCAAATATCTGTCTTTAAAAGTACTCAATTCAGTGAAATCATAAAAATGGAATAGGATATTTTTAATAGCTTAGTCCTTAAATTTTCAACGTAGTTGAAACAACATTCCACAGTAGTAAATACTGGTAATCCCCATGATAATCCCATAAATTAGATACTATTATTAATCTCATTATACAAATTAAGAGTCTAAGAGAATTTATGTAAATTTTTCAAAGCCACACAATGAAAAATTGTTCTTGCCAAAACCAAGTCTGCAATTTTGTGTTAAACAGTTGAATCAGACTTAAGTCCAAAATCTAGTTTTTTCACTATTAATATCTATGGAATGTTGCTAGTGACTTGACCTGTTTGAATTTAGTTTTTTTCATTTGTAAACAGAATGTAAAACAGTTTAGCTTTGATGGTTTAAAGATTAAATGATTCATATAAAGCAGTAAGCATAATTTCTAGTAGAATTTGCTCAAAAAGTACTTTCCCACCAAATCTGATAAAAGTCTGTGAATCACACAGCCAAAATTCACAATGCCTATATATTCTGATTTTTAGGTTCAGTAATATCACAATGCTGCTGCTGCTGCTGCTGTCGCTTCAGTCGTGTCTGACTCTGTGTGACCCCATAGACGGCAGCCCACCAGGCTCCCCCGTCCCTGGAATTTGCCAGGCAAGAACACTGGAGTGGGTTGCCATTTCCTTCTAGAAGTCATAAATTTGAAAAAAGCTCCATATAGTATACTATACTATGTGATTTACATAGATTAAGATAATTTAAACTATAGAAAAAAATATGAAGCCATTGCTAGTTCTTCTTACATGGTGCAGCTACAAAAATGGAAACATGGACAACAAATATCATGCCTCATACCACAGAAATAGTAAGTGGCAGAATCCAGATTAAAAACTAGGCAACTCAAAAACACATTCTTTAACCAATCATATAATGAGGAATATCATAAAATAATTAAATATCATTAAATTCAAGTCCAGTTTAAATAATGAAATATGGAGAATATCAGGAAATTATATAGACCATTTTCTCCTTTGATATTCATAAGAACACCATTTATTGACCTCTGTTTCCTCTAATTATGGTCATGTAATGATCATATCTAAATGATTGTTTAAGAGGATCATTATAAAATGAGTCTCTGCTTAACACCAGTCTATCTGACCAGAAAGTAAGTCTAATTGGTTTTACTCTGCTGAAGACCAAGACTGCTAGATTGGTGTATGCTTCATAATTAATGCATATCTGTACTTTTGGTAAACAAATTAGAATTTATGATCCTTTAAAAAATATCCGGTAGCCTAACCACCCCTTAACCACCCCCAAAATCTAGATAGGTATAGACCTACGCATGAAGATATTTGCAAATATTACAGTAAAGTTGGAAATAACTTTTTTTTTAACCCATCTTGGAGTTAAATGACATGCCCAGGAATAGTTTATCATAGTATGAACTAAAATTTCAATATGAAATTTTGGCCCTATGAACCTGGACTGAGTGAGAACATCTCAGCTGGAGAAATTGTTATATGAGTTGGCATAATGAAGGTGCTAAATAAATTATCTCAAGTAGATAGGATTGCAAACATGTTTGCATAGTTTGAGGCTGAAAAGGATCCAGGATAAAACTGTAGGGAGTATAAAATGGATAAGAGCGGAATAAGTGAAGGAGATGAAGAGGCACCAAGTACCAGATATAAAGTGAAAAAGCACAAGGACATAAATTACAGCACAGGATATATCATTAATATTTTATAAAACCTTTGGTGTATAATCTATAAGAATATCAACATGTCTACATTTAAGTGGACTTGAG
>NW_011484874.1:10026-10820 GCF_000754665.1 Bison bison bison | reverse complement strand
CTCTGGTTCCTCTGCCTTTTCTAAAACCAACTTGAACATCTGGAAGTTCAAGGTTCATGTATTGCTGAAGCCTGGCTTGGAGAATTTTGAGCATTACTTTACTAGTGTGTGAGATGAGTGCAATTGTGCAGTAGTTTGAGCATTCTTTGGCATTGCCTTTCTTTGGGATTGGAATGAAAACTGACCTTTTCCAGTCCTGTGGCCACTGCTCAGTTTTCCAAATTTGCTGGCATATTGAGTGCAGCACTTTCTCGGCATCATCTTTCAGGATTTGAAATAGCTCAACTGGAATTCCATCACCTCCACTAGCTTTGTTCGTAGTGATGCTCCGTAAGTCCCACTTGACTTCACATTGAGGATGTCTGGCTCTAGGTAAGTGATCATACCATCGTGATTATCTTGGTCGTGAAGATCTTTTTTGTACAGTTCTTCTGTGTATTCTTGCCACCTCTTCTTAATATCTTCTGCTTCTGTTAGGTCCATACCATTTCTGTCCTTTATCGAGCTCATCTTTGCATGAAATGTTCCTTTGGTATCTCTGATTTTCTTGAAGAGATGCCTAGTCTGTCCCATTCTGTTGTTTTCCTCTATTTCTTCGCATTAATCACTCGAGGAAGGCTTTCTTATCTCTTCTTGCTATTCTTTGAAACTCTGCATTCAGATGCTTATATCTTGCCTTTTCTCCTTTGCTTTTCCCTTCTCTTCTTTTCACAGCTATTTGTAAGGCCTCCCCAGACAGCCATTTTGCATTTTTTTCCATGGGGATGGTTTTGATCCTGTCTCCTGTACAATGT
>NW_011484874.1:9513-9926 GCF_000754665.1 Bison bison bison | reverse complement strand
CTCAAGAGTCTTCTCCAACACCACACTTCAAAAGCATCAATTCTTCAGCAGTCAGCTTTCCTCACAGTCCAAATTTCACATCCATACATGACCACTGGAAAAACCATAGCCTTGACTAGATGGACATTTGTTGGCAAAGTAATCTCTGCTTTTGAATATGCAGTCTAGGTTGGTCATAACTTTTCTTCCAAGGAGTAAGCGTCTTTTAATTTCATGGCTGCAGCGACCATCTGCAGTGATTTTGGAGGCCCCCAAAATAAAGTATGACACTGTTTCCACTGTTTCCCCATCTATTTCCCATGAAGCGAAGGGACCAGAAGCCATGATCTTCGTTTTCTGAATGTTGAGCTTTAAGCCAACATTTTTACTCTCCTCTTTCACTTTCATCAAGAGGCTTTTTAGTTCCTCTTCAC
>NW_011484874.1:4600-6007 GCF_000754665.1 Bison bison bison | reverse complement strand
TATATATTAAATTTTTTTTCTAGCTTTTTCTGCAACTTTTTTTACATTGTTTTAATAATAAAAAAGAAAGTTGCTAAAAATCAAAATACTTATCAAACCACAGTACATCATCTTCTATAATATATTAAGGATAATTAATTAGAAAAATATTCAAAGGATATAAGTAAAAATAGAATGGGAAGTCATTGAATGCAAGAAACATGCATTCTCAGACGAGTGTCTGGGATATGATAGGTATTTTCAGAAACCTTATGAAAGTGTAAGAGGAAGGAACGTAGGAGAACAAGGTAAAATGAAGGGTAACAGAAAAAGCAAGGAACAGGAGAAAGGAGAGGAGGAAAAGAAATATAAAGAAAAATCATAGCTATAGAGAGAAATTGCAGGAGGAGGTAAGGTGGGGAAGAGTGAAAGAACATTGGTTAGAGAGCAAGAATAACACAACCCAGTGTGTCTATTTCTTTGACATTCATTATTAAGAACTGACTATATTCATATTCTTCGAGACTCCAATTTTACAATCAAAGTTCTCTACATTTACTTGACATTTGGTAAATATTTTTAGACCATTCATCATTAGAACTTACTGGCTCCACAATATTGAACTTCTTAGACTCTTGAACTTCCTGTATTTGATAAACATAATCGAGGGACGACTCAAAGAAATTGTGCCTTTCCTTGTCCACCTGGAGGTCTGCCTAAAGAAGAAGGGTAATAAATGTCACATATTGGCATAGTCATTCGTGCAAGTCAGTGTTTATGGATTCAACAGAATGCTAGGGCTGGAAGAGAATTATACTACCAAGCAGTGATCTTATCCCTTTATTTTACAAATAGGGAACATGAAGCCAAGATAGAAAAAGTGACTGATGCACGATATCCGGTTTCTGGCCTAACAAATAAGAAGCTTGGAAGTTATTGTGCTCATCCTCATACAAGGAAAAGCTAAACTGTGAATCAACTACTCTTCTTAGAACCAACAGACCACTGAAGTCAAAGGAAAAACAACTGTCTCAAAAATTGGATAGATAGTTGAATATAGACAATCCGAGATTATCAGAGCAGAAGCCCAGAAACAGAAGCCTGTTGCTGCAATAAGTGTCAGACTTTAAGATCTCTTAAAAAACCAATACAATATTGTAAAGTAAAATAAATAAATTAATTAATTTTTAAAAAATCCAAAGACAATAGGGAAGACAAAACACGAAGATACCAGAGGAGATTTTCACTTCTAGCAAGAGTAGTTATAGAAAATTAAGCACAGTCTAAATCCTAGTCAGATAAGTATCAGATCAGATCTGATCAGATCAGTCGCTCAGTCCTGTCCGACTCTTTGCGATCCCATGAATCTCAGCACACCAGGCCTCCCTGTCCAACACCAACTCCCAGAGTTCACTGAGACTCACGTCT
>NW_011484874.1:0-470 GCF_000754665.1 Bison bison bison | reverse complement strand
GATATTGGCCTGTAATTTTCTTTTTTTGTGTGATGTCTTTGTCTGGTTTTGGTATTAGGGTGATGGTGACCTCACAGAATGTATTCGCAAATATTCCTTTCTCTGCAATTTTTGGAAGAGTTTCAAAAGAATAGGCATTAGCTCTTCTCTAAATGTTTGACAGAATTCTGTGAAGCCATTTGGACCTGGGTTTCTGTTTTTTGGGGAGACATTTTATCACAGTTTCAATTTCAGTGTTTGTGATTGGCTTATTCATAATTTCTATTTCTTCCTGGTTCAATCTTGGAAGGCTGAACTTTTCAAAGAATCTATCCATTTCCTCCAGCTTGTCCATATTTGGCATATAGTTGCTCTTAATTATCTCTTATGATCCTTTGTATTTCTGCATTTTCCTGTTCTAACCTCTCCATTTTCATTCCTAATTTTGTTCATTTGATTTTTCTCCCTTTTTTTCTTGATGAGTTTGGACA
>NW_011484873.1:14365-15868 GCF_000754665.1 Bison bison bison | reverse complement strand
CCCAGAATTCCCAGCAGAATGGAGTTCTAACTGCCCACGGTGGTAACTTGCTCATAACATGTCAGGTTACCTTCCTTCCATTCTGTCTCCTGTCCACACTCCTCAATCCATTCTTCCTGAGGTTACTTCCCAATTAAACTACTTACTTTCAAATCCTTGTCTAAGGACCTGCATCTGGAGAAACCCAATGAAGGCAATCCCCTTGCTATGCGATCCTTTTGGAATTAAAACCCAAGTTTTTCAGATGAGGAAAAACACGCAAATGACTCAGAACAGTGCCTGGCACCTTTAGGAACACACAAATCATTTCATTACTGTTGTTGTTGCACTGGGGCCCCTCACCCTTCTATCCTGCATTTGAAAGTCAAGTATCACCTGATGGCGTTTTCAACTTCAGTTCTCGGAATGATGTCAGACACATTGTTAGGTGACGTGACAAAGAACTTGAAGGAGATCCTTGGTTTCTTGTCACTCACCCACACGTTGTCTTCTCTGTGGAGAAACAAAAGAAACATTTTCCCTGGTGGCACAGAGGACACTGTGAAGAGAATGAAGACTTCTGCTGCTGGAGATGGGGGGGACAATCACAGGGTAGAGTGGAGAGCCCTGGAGCAGGACCCGTCATGGAAGGATGTCACTGTCCCAATAACCTTAACACTGCCCAAAGCACGTGAACTCAATTCCCTAAGGTGTGAGAGCAAGTCTTGGCATGATTGGTTCTGCTACCATATAAGAACCACAGTTTTTTTTAGTGATAGAAATATTTCAAACAAAGCAGCGGAAGAATCAGCGAGGAATCACTGGTGACCCAGGATTGTGATAACATGGTGGGCAGCGATGGCTCCCTTCCATGGACAGAGGCGGTGCCCTGATATCTTCCAACCGGGCCCCTCCTGGCAAAACTCGGCATGTTGCCCCCACAGGTGAGGGTGAGGAGTGGGGTTTATAGTAGGATGTGACAAGACTATGCTCTCACAGCTGATGAGACTGATCCTAATAAAATGCAAGGCAGGGACTTCCCTGGTGGTACAGTGGATAAGAATCTGTCTGCCAATGCAGGGGACAGGGGTTCGATCCCTGGTCCAGGAAGATTCCACATGCCACAGAGCAATTAAGCCTGTGACCCACAACTATTGAGCCTGTGCCCTAGAGCCAGCCAGCCCCAACTACTAAGCCCACATGCCTCGTGCCTAGAGACTGTGCTCTGCAAGAAGAAGCCTCCACAATAAGAAGCCTGTGCACAACGAAGGGTAGCCCCTTACCTGCCACGGCTAGAGAAAGCCCACGTGCAGCAATGAAGACCCAGCGCAGCCAAAAATAAAACAACGAATGTTTACTAAAAACCACTATGAGGTACCATTTCACGCCAGTCAGAATGGCTGCGATCCAAAAGTCTACAAGCAATAAATGCTGGAGAGGGTGTGGAGAAAAGGGAACCCTCTTACACTGTTGGTGGGAATGCAAACTAGTACAGCCACTATGGAGAACAGTGTGGAGATTCCT
>NW_011484873.1:10811-10918 GCF_000754665.1 Bison bison bison | reverse complement strand
TAGCTGTATATAAAAAAAAAAATTCAAAGGATTGCTACATTGAATCCAGCTTGATACCACTCATTTATTGGGAAAGTTGCTTTAATAGTAATAATATTATTAATATG
>NW_011484873.1:9194-10711 GCF_000754665.1 Bison bison bison | reverse complement strand
GGGAAGCCTGGCGTGCTGCAGTCCATGGGGTCACAAAGAGTCGGACACGACTGAGCGACTGAACTGAACATGGCCACTAATATTCTGGTTATTATTTCTATATTTAAAAAGTAAAGGCTAAGTTCTCAATATAGTATCAAAAATCCAGGTGGACTTTGCTATGAAGTAGCTTGAACTGGACAGTTATTCTGGCTAAAAGTATAACTCCACTGTCATCAAAGCAGCCTGTTGCTCTGTGAATGGGCCTCAGAATATTACACCATCTAACCCTTTGAAGACTATTTACTAATCCCTCACTGCATGGAAAGAGAACAGGGGAAAAAACATGTCAAGAAAAAAAGAAGATAATTGAAAAGAATCCTGATCTACTGGATACTTTAAATTAAAATTAAATTTTATCAGTCCAAGGAAGAGTTAATAAAAATAGGACAGAAGGAGAAATAACCCCAGAGACAATGATTGCTAAGAAATAGGAACTTAAACTTTCAGATTTGAGAAGTGATACACCTCCATTTTATACTTGTTTCTGAAATCTTCATTTTTTACTCCTACTATGGGCTTCCTTGGGTGCTCAGTGGTAATAAATCTGCCTGCCAATGCAGGAAACCAGGTGTGATTCCTGGGTTGGGAAGATCCCCTGGAGAACAGAATGGCAACCCACCCCAGTATTCTTGCCTGGAGAATCCATGGACACAGGAGCCTGGAGGCTACAGTCCATGGGGTTGCAAATAGTTGGACATCACTTAGTGACTAAACAACAACAATGACATGTTATTTATATTTAGATGTTTTGCTTATATATGAAAATTACACTACAACTACTGTGGAGCCTTGGACAATAGTTAACTTCCCAAGAAAAGTATGGGGGTAGAAATGCCATCTTTGACTCTATCCAGTGAAAAGAACAATTTTCTGTAGCACCTTGGACTGTTTTATCCAATAATGCCAGGTTGCTCTCTAATCCTGCAAAGCCTCCTGGGTGCCACACTTCATGCACACCTTTGATCTCCATCTGCCTGAGGCAACCCTCTCCTCTCTTTTTTCCCTGAAACAAATTGCTTCAAACTGGATAACCTGAGACAGGTGTTTAGGAGAAAGCAATAGCTGATTAAAGTAATTCACATGAAGGTGTAAGTAATCTGATTTTCTGTGAAACTTTTTGTTTTCCAGAAATGCATCTCTGCCTCAGTGGTTCTCAAGCTGTGCTGTAATCAAAATCACCTGGGGAACTTTGATGACTTGATGCCAGATGCATGCGTGCTAAGTCGCTTCGGTCATGTCCAACTCTTTGTGACCCTATGGATTGTAGCCTGCCAGGCTTCTCTGTCCATGGAATTCTCCAGGGAAGAATACTGGAGTGGGTTTTGATGCCACACCTCAGAGCAGTAAGTCAGAATCTCTGGGAATGGGGCTGAAGCATTAATATTTTTAAAAACATCTTGAATGACTCCAGTGTGCAGTCAAGCTTGAGAAACAGTGGTCTGAATTGTTGCTTCCCAGTCTTTATTGTTCGGAGA
>NW_011484873.1:4896-7966 GCF_000754665.1 Bison bison bison | reverse complement strand
GAAATGCATTACTGAAAAAACCAACTCAAATGCCAGAGGCCAGAATCTAGGGCTTTTTAAGAGAACCACGTGCCCTTTCATCTTTTCAACTGCACTGAAATGGGCTTGTTGTGCCCTAAATAAGGGAATGCACTGAAAAGTCATAGATGCGCTATCTAGAATACTCACAGCATTTTCTCCAAGAGCTGATTTTAGGCTTATCCTCACTTTGATGCTTTGGTCAGAATCTGATTAAAGAGAAATAACAGACTGTTGTTAAAGACAGCAGATTAACCATGTGTGTTTATTTCCTTCCTTTCCCAAGATCCCACTAAAGTGATAGTAAAGGAATTTTTTAAAGGTATAAACACTCCTTTGGAAAATGAGAAGGTATGGAGGAGTGGTAAATGCTTTCTCAAGGGTCAGAAAGCCATGGTGTAATGTGTACACATGAGCAGTAGAGACCCCCCAGAGAATCCAGGAGAGGCCTGGGATTCAGGTACAGCAGAGGCTAGGAAGAAGATACTGGACTGAAAACAGGGAAAATGAAAGTCTAGGTCTGGTTATAGCCACTTAGGGGAACAGTTGATGCTCCTACCCCATGAGCTCTTGCTTAGAAAGTCACTTGGAGGCTGTGCTGCAGCAAAATGGGAGGTAATTCATGAAAGAAGACATGGCGTCAGGAAGGGGTGGATTCAACCCAGGACAGCAGCAAAGGCATGACTCAGGATGAAAACTGCGGTCCAGATTGAGACCAGAGGACTCTGAGAGGGAGTTCTTTAGGAAAAAATGAGACTGAAAAGAATAGATACGTTGGAATAGTTGGAGAAGAATATAGCATAGACAGCAAATTAGGCATGCAAAAAAGTGAGGCAATAGAAACTTCAGGACAAACAAAAAGCTACATTAAAAAAGATATAAAATAGTATATTACTCGGTTCTGCAGGTATAATGATGCAAATATTGGTAATTTCTTTACTAAAAATTATGTTAAATTTCATTGGGAGAATGGGAAATGGAGGCAGAAGAGTAGGCAGAAGTGCATGTCTAAAACTGAGCAATGGGGAAATGACAATATAAACAAACTGTTTAGAAATATGGATGTAGCTGCCAGAAAGAAGAGGGGACTGCATTAAAATTGTTAAACGTATTTGCCTTTGAAGAGCAGGGTTCACATACAGTGGGTTGGAAACTGTTAGACTCTTATTTTAAATATGGGGCTAGTAAAGCAGATTGAAAACAAGAGGGGGGGAGTTTTCACTGGGTCGGGTACACAGTAGGTGCTCAACAAATGTGTTTCCTCCCAGAGAAAATGGCATCTGCCACCATAGTACAGGGGGTAGGTAGAGGGAGAACACACTCAACTGTGTAAGTCCCATGAGAGTAGGGCCAGAGAGGACTAGGGAAGCAGAAAAAGGGCCATTCGAAATGTGTCAACGCCATCTACTCACATGGAGTCCATTCCGTGCTCCATCCCACGAATGAATTCCTGTTCTGCTCTTTCAGCCAGGTAAACAAGGGCTCAAAGTAGTTGAGCAGGGGTTTTACATCCATAGTCTTTATGCCTACAATATTTTCCAATGCTAAGGTCCAGGGTTCTGATTTTCCAAGGCGCAGCATTTGGCTACAAAAAAAAAAAAAGCGGGGGGAGGTGGGTTCAGGGCCTTTGGAAGGATTCCAGATGTACATCTGTTTACATGTTCAATCTATGGTTACTCCTCTTTGGTTTGACTAAGTTTGCTCCTGGCAAATAAGACAAGAAGGCATGGTAAAAGATGTATTCATCTTTTAATCTCTCTTCCCTAGAGAGCTCTCTAGTTACGACATGGGGAGAGGAGGTGGCCTGTCTAGCCATCACAGGATCCAGGTTCCTGTGTGATCACAGAACAAACATTGAATTCATGGATGAAGACGTTTTGAGTCCCCAGATTTTCTTTTTTTGGAACAAAGAAATCAAATTCAAACCTAGGCATGGAAATGAGTAACATTAAATAGGATGAGAGGTTCAGTATTTTTGAAGCATCTCTTACAGCAGCCTCTGCCCAGCTTCCGTGGAATTTGAGATATCACATTTGAACAGGGCACCTTCATGTTTAGCTGTTTTACAAAGGGCTTCATGAAACTGGAATTGATAAATGGTCCTTGTGTAATACCTGTAAAAGAGACAAAGAAAAAAAAAGAGTTGTCCCGTGTGTAGTTTCTGTGGTAAAGTCATAGATTGGGACATATATTTAAATTTCGAGGCCCCAGCAAGCAAAGAAATGTCAGTTAAACCTCTTTTCACTCAAGAAAGACCCAAACACAAACCCTATAGACTCATCATACTTGCATTTATGTGTCAGCTGATAAAAAGGCCGCATTATCTTGTTAAATGTGAGCTCACATTTGTATTGTTTTACTGATTTACAGCCTTTTCACATAACTGATGCCAATCAATCCTTCTGGCAAATCATCAATATTATTTCTACTTTACAAATAAAGAAACTTTGAGACTCAACAAATTCAAGATCTGGAGCTAATAGGTGAAGAACATAGATTTGGGGACTTCAAGTTAAAAATGCTCTATTACAATCACCCTGAACTCTGCCAGTAACAAGGAGACAAACAGAAACATTTCTATTGCTCCCAAGGAGACGATAAATTCCCTGTTGGTGGAGAAAAGGAGCTCATATAACTTTTGTTGAACTCAATACATCATGTTCAGTTACATAGAATTGAAACTGATCATCTATTTTGAGGTTCTAAGGGGGAGGTGAATGGAGATAGAGAAATTAAAGTTGTCACTCTGTCTACAAATTCTAGAAGTGAAACAGAAGAAAACTGTCACTTACCGGATGAATGAGTAATCTTCAGCCACATGGAACAGACACGCAGGATCACAGTATGTCTCATCATGGGGCAGAGGCTCCACCACTCCGACTATCTCTCGCCTTTGGAGGAAAAAGAAGGTATATTAGCTGTGGGTCACTCATTGAGAGAAGGTATAGATGGTGCCATTGTGCAGTGCCATCAGTCAATGGCATTTCTATTGGAATCTGTGGTCAGGTGAAATTGAAACAGTGTAAAGAATTACAGAATAAAGCCCATCATG